>NW_012293279.1:0-4379 GCF_000151885.1 Dipodomys ordii | reverse complement strand
CAGCTGTTGACACAACGGGACACAGTGGGGGACACAGCGGGACACAGCGGGACACAGTGGGACACAGCGAGGACAAAGCTTGAGACACAGCGGGGTACAGAGCGGGAGACAGCGGGGGACACAGTGAGGACACAGCGGGACAAAGCGCTGACACTGCGGGGGACACAGCGGGGGACACAGCGGGGGACACAGCCGGACACAGCGGGACACAGCAGGGGAAACAGGGGGGACCCAGCAGGACCCAGCGCGGGACACAGGGTGGACACATTGGGACACAGCGGGGACACAGCGGGACACAGCGGGGGACACAGCAGTACACAGTGGGACACAGCGGGTCAAAGCGAGGGACACAGAGGGGTACGTAGCAGGACACAGTGGGGAACACAGGGAGGACACAGCGGGACCCAGCGGGACACAGCGTCCATACAGTGGGGACACAGCGGGACACAGTGGGGTACACAGCTGGGGACACAACGGGACACAGCGGGGGATACAGCGAGGACACAGCAGAACACAGCGTGGGAAACAGCGAGGACACAGCGGGACACAGCGAGACACAGCGGGATACAGTGGGGACACAGCAGTAGACACAGCGAGACACAGCGAGGGACACAGCGGGACACAGCGGGGAACACAGCGAGGACACAGCGGGGACACAGCGGGGACACTGCGGGAACATAGTGGGACACAGCGGGGCACACAGCGGGACACAGCGGGACACAGCTTGGGACACAGTGGGAACACAGCAGGACACAGCGGGGGACACAGCGAGGACACAGCGGGACACAGTGGGACACAGCGTGGGACAAAGCGGGAGACAGCAGGGGACACAGCGAGGACACAGCGGGACACAGCGGCGACACATAGAGGACTCAGCGGGGGACACAGTGGGGGACAGAGCGGGACACAGCGGGACACTGCGGGGCACAGCGGCGACACATAGAGGACTCAGCGGGGGACACAGTGGGGGACAGAGCGGGACACAGCGGGACACTGCGGGGCACAGAAGGGGACACAGCGGGACACAGCGGGGGACCCAGCGGGACACAGCGGGACACAGCGGGACACTGCGGGGCACAGCGGGGGACACAGCGGGATACAGCGGGGGACACAGGGAGGACACAGCTTAGCACAACATGGGACAAAGCGAGGACACAGCGGGACACAGCGAGACACAGCGGGACCCAGCGGGGACCCAGCAGTGGACACAGCGGGACACAGCGGGGGACAAAGCGGGACACCACGGAACACAGCAGGACACAGCGTGAAACAGCGGTGAACCTGCGGGGACACAGCGGGACAGAGCGGGGGACACAGCGGGACCCAGCGGGACACAGCGGGGGACATAGGGGGATACAGCGTCTATAGAGCGGGGACACAGAGGGACACAGCAGTGACACAGCGGGTCCCAGCAGGGACACAACAAGGACACAGCGGATGACACAGCGGGACACAGCATGGACCCAGCAGTGGACACAGCGGGACACAGTGGGGGACAAAGCGGGACACCACGGAACACAACAGGACACAGCGTGAAACAGCGGTGAACCTGTGGGGACACAGCGGGACACAGCGGGGGACACAGCCGGACACAGCAGGGACACAGCAGGGACACAGCGGGACCCAGCAGGACACAGCGGGGGACACAGCGGGACACAGCGGGACACAGCGGGGGACACAGCAGGGACACAGTGGGACACAGTAGGACACAGCGTGGGACAAAGCGGGAGACAGCGGAGGACACAGCGAGGACACAGCTGGACACAGCGGGGACACAGAGGGGACTCAGCAGGGGACATAGAGGGGAAAAAGCGGGACACCACGGGACACAGTAGGACACAGAGGGACACAGCGGGGACACTGCGGGACACAGCCGGGGGACACAGCGGTGGACAGCGGGGGACAGAGAAGGGACACAGCGGGACACACAGGGGACACAGCTGGACACAGAAGGGTACACAGCGGGGCACAGCGGACACAAAACGGGGACAGAGCTGGACACAGAGGGGCACAGATGGGACAGAGCGTGACACAGCGGGACACAGCGGGACACAGCAGGGGACTCAGCGGGACACAGCGGGGGACACAGGGAGGACACAGCTGGACACTGAATGAGACAGAGCGAGGACACAGCTGGACACAGCGAAACACAGCGTGACACAGTGGGGACACAGCAGGGGACACAGCGGGACACAGCCGGGGACACAGAGGAACACAGCGGGGTACACAGCAAGGACAAAGCGGGACACAGCGGGACACAGCGAGGACACAGCGGGACACAGCGGTGAAACAGCGGGACACAGCTGGGGACACTGCGGGACACAGCGGGACACAGCGGGGACACAGCAAGGACACAGCGGGGGACACAGCGGGACACAGCCGGACACAGCCGGGGACACAGCGAGAGACACAGCGGGGGACACAGCGGGACACAGCAGGGAACAAAAATAGGACACAGCGGGACCCAGCTGGACACAGCATCGATAGAGCGGGTACACAGCGGGACACAGCGGTGACACAACGGGACTCAGCGGGGGACTCTGCGGGACCCAGCGGGACCCAGCGGGGACACAGCAAGGACACAGCGGGGGACACAGCGAGTGACACAGTGGGGGACACAGCGGGACACAATGGGGAATACAGAGAGAGACACAGCAGGACCCAGCGAGACACAGCGTCGATACAGCAGGGACACAGCGGGGTACACAGCTGTTGACACAACGGGACACAGTGGAGGACACAGCGGGACACAGCGGGACACAGCGGGGCACAGCGGGGACAAAACGGGAGACACAGTGGGGAACAGAGCAGGACACAGCGGGGGACACAGAGAGGACACAGTGAGGACACAGCGAGACTCAGCCCGGGACACAGCGGGGGACAAAGCGGGACACCACGGGACACAGTGGGACACAGCGGGACACAGCGGGGTCACTGCGGGACACAGTGGGGGACAAAGCGGGACACAGCGGGACACAGCGGGAACGCAGCGGGACACAGCGGGACACAGCAGGACACGGCGGGGGACACAGCGGGACACAGAGGGGGACACAGCGAGGACACAGCGGGACACAGAGGGACACAGCGGGGGACAGAGCGAGGACACAGTGGGGGACAAAGTGGGGGAAACAGCTGGACACAGCGGGGAACACAGCGAGGACACATCGGGACCCAGAGAGACAAAGCATCGATACAGTGGAGACACAGCGTTACACAGCATGGTATAAAGCTGTGGACACAACGGGACACAGTGGGGGCACAGCGGGACACAGCGGGACGCAGTGGGACACAGCGGGACACAGCGGGACACAGCGGGGACAGAGCGGGACACAGTCGGACACAGCGGGACACAGCGGGGGACACAGCGGGAGACAAAGAGGGACACCACGGAACACAGCGGGACATAGCAGGAAACAGCAGTTACACTGCGGGGACACAGTGGGACACAGCGGGGGACACAGCGGGACACAGAGTGGGACAGAGTGGGACACAGTGGAGGATACAGCTGGACACAGCAGGGGAACAGTGGGGGACACAGCGGGACACAGCGGGACACAGCGAGGACACAGCGGGACAGAGCGGGACACTGCAGGGCACAGCGGGGGACACAGCGGGACACAGCGGGGGACACAGCGAGGACACAGCGGGACACAGAGTGGGACACAGTGAGGACACAGCGGGACACAGCGGGACACAGCGGGACACAGCCGGGTCCCAGCAGTGGACACAGCGGGACACAGCGGGGGACACAGCGGGACACAGTGGGGGACACATGGAGGACTCAGCGGGACAAAGCGGGGACACAGCGGCGACTCACCGGGGGACACAGCGGGGAACAAAGCAGGACACCACAGAACACAGTGGGAAACAGCGGGACACAGCGGGGAAACTGCGGGGACACAGGGGGACAAAGCGTGGGACACATAGGGACACAGCGGGGGACACAGTGGGGGACACAGCAGGACACAGCGGGGAACACAGCGAGGACACAGCGGGACCCAGCGGTACACAGCGTCGATACAGCGGGGACACAGCGTTACACAGCGTGGTACACAGCTGTGAACACAACGGGACACAGTGGGGGCACAGCGGGACACAGCGGGACACAGTGGGACACAGCGGGGACAAAGCTTGAGACACAGCGGGGTACAGAGCGGGAGACAGCGGGGGACACAGCGAGGACACAGCGGGACACAGCGTTGACACTGCGGGGGACACAGCGGGAGACACAGCCGGACACAGTGGGACACAGCGGGGGACACAGGGGGGACACAGCGGGGGACACAGCGAGGACACAACGGAACACAGAGTGGGACACAGTGAGGACACAGCGGGACACAGCGGGACAGAGCCGGGTCCCAGCAGTGGACACAGAGGGA
>NW_012293278.1:0-2381 GCF_000151885.1 Dipodomys ordii | reverse complement strand
CACAGCGGGCACAGCGGACACACAACGGGGACAGAGCTGGACACAGAGGGACACAGATGGGACAGAGCGTGACACAGCGGGACACAGCAGGACACAGCAGAGGACACAGCGTTACACAGCGGGGGACACAGGGAGGACACAGTTGGACACTGAATGAGACAGAGCGAGGACACAGCCGGACACAGCGAAACACAGCGTGACACAGTGGGGACACAGCAGGGGACACAGCGGGACACAGCCGGGGACACAGAGGAACACAGCGGGGTACACAGCAAGGACAAAGCGGGACACAGCGGGGGACACAGCGAGGACACAGCGGGACACAGCGGTGACACAGCGGGACACAGCTGGGGACACTGCGGGACACAGCGGGACACAGCGGGGACACAGCGGGGGACACAGCGGGGGACACAGCGGGACACAGCCGGACACAGCCGGGGACACAGCGAGAGACACAGCGGGGGACACAGCGGGACACAGCGGGGAACAAAGAGAGGACACAGCGAGACCCAGCGGGACACAGCATCGATAGAGCGGGGACACAGCGGGACACAGCGGTGACACAACGGGACTCAGCGGGGGACACTGCGGGACCCAGCAAGACACAGCGGGGACACAGCAAGGACACAGCGGGGGACACAGCGGGACACAGCGGGACACAGCGGGGGACACAGCGAGTGACACTGCGGGGGACACAGCGGGACACAATGGGGAACACAGAGAGGGACACAGCAGGACCCAGCGAGACACAGCGTCGATACAGCAGGGACACAGCGGGGTACACAGCTGTTGACAAAACGGGACACAGTGGGGGACACAGCGGGACACAGCGGGGCAGAGCAGGGACAAAACGGGTGACACAGTGGGGAACAGAGCAGGATACAGCAGGGGACACAGAGAGGACACAGTGGGGACACAGCAACACTCAGCAGGGGACACAGCGGGGGAAAAAGCGGGACACCACGGGACACAGTGGGACACAGCGGGACACAGCGGGGTCACTGCGGGACACAGTGGGGGACAAAGCGGGACACAGCGGGACACAGCGGGACCGCAGCAGGACACAGCAGGACACAGTGGGGACACAGCAGGGGACACAGCGGGACACAGCGGGGGACACAGAGGGACACAGCGGGGTACACAGCAGGCACAAAGCGGGACACAGCGGGGGACACAGCGAGGACAAAGCAGGACACAGTGGTGACACAGCGGGACACAGCTGGGGACACTGCGGGACACAGCGGGACACAGCGGGGACACAGCAGGACACAGCGGGGAACAAAGAGAGGACACAGCGGAACACAGCGGGACACAGCGTCGATAGAGTGGGGACACAGCGGGACACAGCGGTGAAACAACCGGACTCAGCGGGGGACATTGTGGTACCCAGCGGAACCCAGCGGGGACACAGCAAGGACACATCGGGGGACACAGCGGGACACAGCGGGGGACACAGCAAGGGACACAGCGGGAGACAGAGCGGGACACAGTGGGGAACACAGAGAGAGACACAGCAGGACCCAGCGGGACACAGCGTCGATACAGCGGGTACACAGCGGGACACAGCGGGGTACACAGCTGTTGACACAACGGGACACAGTGGGGGACACAGCGGGACACAGCGGGGCACAGCGGGGCACAGCAGGGACAAAACGGGAGACACAGTGGGGAACAGAGCAGGACACAGCGGGAGACACAGCGGGACATAGTGGGGTACACAGCTGGAGACACAACGGGACACAGCGGGGGACACAGCGAGGACACAGCAGAACACAGCGTGGGAAACAGCGAGGACACAGCGGGACACAGCGAGACACAGCGGGACACAATGGGGACACAGCAGTAGACACAGCGAGACACAGCGGGGGACACAGCGGGACACAGCGGGGAACACAGCGAGGACACAGCGGGGACACAGCGGGGACACTGCGGGAACATAGTGGGACACAGCGGGGCACACAGCGGGACACAGCTGGACACAGCTTGGGACTCTGCGGGAACACAGCAGGACACAGCAGGGGACACAGCGAGGACACAGCGGGACACAGTGGGACACAGCGTGGGACAAAGCGGGAGACAGCAGGGGACACAGTGAGGACACAGCGGGACACAGCGGCGACACATAGAGGATTCAGCGGGGGACACAGTGGGGGACAGAGCGGGACACACCGGGACACTGCGGGGCACAGCGGGGGACACAGCGGGACACAGCGGGGGACCCAGCGGGAGCCTGCGGGACACAGTGGGACACTGCGGGGCACAGTGGGAGACACAGCGGGACACAGCGGGGGACACAGGGAGGACACAGCTTAACACAGCATGGGACAAAGCGAGGACACAGCGGGACACAGCGGGGGACACAGCGGGAGACAGCGGGGACA
>NW_012293277.1:0-6761 GCF_000151885.1 Dipodomys ordii | reverse complement strand
AGCAGAAGCAGGAGAAGCCGAAAGAGAAGAAGCAGAAGAAGCAGAATCAGAAGCAGAAGTAGAAGCAGAAGCAGAAGGAGAAGCAGCAGAAGAAGTAGAACCAGAAATTCCGGCAGGAGAAACAGAAGAAGCAGAAGCAGAAGGAGAAGCAAAAAGAGAAGCAGTAGGAGAAGTAGAAGAAGCAGCAGAAGGAGAAGCAGCAGAAGAAGCAGAAAAACAAGCAGGAGAAGCAGAAGCAGAAAGAGAAGTAGAAGCAGAAAAACAGACGCAGAAGAAGAAGCAGTAGAAGCACAAGAAGCAGAAGCAGGAGAAGCAGAAGCAGAATATAAAGAAGAAGCATAAGAAGCAGAAGCAGAGGGAGAAACAAAAGAAGGAGAAAGAGCAGAAGAAGGTGAAGCAGAAGGAGATGCAGAAGCAGAAAGAGAAGCAGAAACAGAGGGAGAAGAAGAAGGAGAAGTTGGAGATTAAGAAGAAGCAGAAGCAGAAAGAGAAGGAGAAGAAGGAGAAGGAGAAGCAGAAGGAGAAGGACAAGCAGGAGAAGCAGAAGAAGCAGACGCGGAAGGATCAGAAGAAGAAGAAGAAACAGAAGAAAGAGAAGGAGCAGAAGGAGAAGCAGAAGCAGAAGGAGAAGCAAAAGAGAAGCAGAAGAAGCAGTAGCAGGAGAAGCAGAAGCAGAAGAAACAGAAAAAGCCCAAGAAGCAGAAGGAGAACCTGAAGCAGAAGGAGAAGCAGAAGCAGCAGAAGCTGGAAAAGTAGAAGCAGAAGAAACAGAACAAGCAGAAGAAGCAGAAGAAGAACGAGAAGCAGAAGAAGAACAAGGAGAAAGAGAAGGATTAGGAGTAGGAGAAACAAAAGGATAAGCAGAAGCAGAAAGAGAAGGAGAAGGAGAAGGAGAAGCAGAAGAAGCAGAAGCAGGAGAAGCAGAAGCAGAATGAAAAGCAGAAGAAGGAGAAATTGAAACAGAAGAAGATGCAGAAGAAGAAGCAGAAGCAGTAGTAGAAGCAGAAGAAGGAGAAGCAGAAGGAGAAGCATAAAGAGAAACAGAAGGAGAAGCAGGAGAAGCAGAAGCAGGAGAAGCAGAATCAGAAGAAATAGAAGAAGGAGAAGAAGCAGAAGCAGAAAGAGAAGCAGAAACAGAAGGAAAAGCAGAAATAGAAGCAGAAGCCGAAGAAGCAAAAGCAGAACTAAAGCAGAAGGAGAAACAAGAGAAGCAGAAGAAACAGAATCTGGAGAAGAAGAAGGAGAACCAGAAGGAGAAACAGAAGCAGAAAGAGAAGCAAAAGCAGAAGGAGAAGCAGAAGGAGAAGCAGAAGAAACAGAAGAAGCAGAATCAGTAGCAGAAGAAGCTGAAGATGCAGAACCAGAAAGAGAAGCAGAAGGAATAGCAGAAGAACGAGAAGGAGAAACAGAAGGAGAAGCAGAAGGAGACGCAGGAAAAGCAGAAGAAACAGAAGCAGACGGAGAAGCAGAAGAAGGAGAAGCAGAAGCCAGAGCAGAAGAAGAACAGAAGGAAAAGCACAAGCAGAAGGAGATGCAGAAGGAGAAGCAGGAGATGCAGAAGACGCAGAAGCAGAAGGAGAAGAAGAAGGAGAAGAATCAGAATCAGAAGAAGCAGAAGCAGAAATAGAAAGAGAAGCCGACGAAGAGAAGGAGAACGAAAAGCAGGAGAAGCAGGAGAAGCACAAGCGGGAGAAGCAGAAGAAGAAGAAACAGAAGAAGGAGAAGGAGCAGAAGCAGAAGGAGAAGCAGAAAGAGAAGCAGGAAAAGCAGAAGAAGCAGAAGCAGGAGAAGCAGAAGGAGAAGAAACAGGAGAAGGACAAGAAGACGAAGCAGAAGCAGAAGGAGAAGCAGAAACAGAAGGAGAAGCGGAAAGAGAAAGAGGGGAAGCAGAAGAAGCAGAAGCAGGAGAAGCAGAAGTATAAGAATCCGAAGAAGCAGAAGCAGAACTGAAGCAGAAGGAGAAGCAGGAGAAGCAGAAGAAGCCGAATCTGGAGAAGCAGAATGAGAAACTGAAGTAGAAGCAGAAGCAGAAGCAGAAAGAGAATCAAAAGCAGAAGGAGAAGCAGAAGAAACAGAAGAAGCAGAAGCAGTAGCAGTTGCAGCAGAAGCAGAAGAAGAAGCAGAAGGCAAGCAGAAGAACGAGAAGGAGAAGGAGAAACAGAAGGAGAAGCAGAAGGAGAATCAGAAGGAGAAGCGGAAGAAGCAGAAGGAGAAGCAGAAGGAGAAACAGAAGCAGAAGAAACATCAGAAAGAGAAGCAGAAGCAGAAGAAGATGCAGAAGGAGAAGCAGGAGTAGCAGAAGAAGCAGAAGCAGAAGGAGAAGTAGAAGAAGGAGAAGGAGAAGGAAGAGCCGCAGAAGCAATAGGAGAAGCAGAAAGAGAAGCAGAAGCAGAATGAGAAGCAGAAAGAGAAGCAGTAGAAGCAGAAGAAGCAGGAAAAGCAGAAGCAGAAGGAAGAGAAGAAGAAGAAGAAGAAGGAGAAGGAGAAGGAGAAGGAGAAGGAGAAGCATAAGGAGAAGAATTAGAAGCAGAAGAAGCAGAAGCAGGAGAAGCAGAAGCAGAAGAAAAGGATAAGCATAAGAAGCAGAATCAGAGGGAGAAGCAGAAGAAGGACAAGGAGCAGCAGAAGGAGAAGCAGAAGGAGAATCAGAAGGAGAAGCAGAAGAAGGAGAAGCAGAAGCAGAAGAAGAAGCAGAAGCAGAAGACGATGCAGAAGGAGAAGCAGGAGAAGCAGAAGAAGCAGAAGCAGAAGGAGAAGCAGAAGTAGGAGAAGGAGAAGGAGAAGGAAGGGCAGCAGAATCAATAGGAGAAGCAGAAGGAGAAGGAGAAGCAGAATGAGAAGGAGAAAGAGAAGCAGTAGAAGCAGAAGAAGCAGGAAAAGCATAAGCAGAAGAAAGAGAAGAAGAAGACGAAGAAGAAGAACAAGAAGAAGAAGAAGAAGCAGAAGCAGAAGCAGAAGAAGAAGAAGAAGAAGAAGAAGAAGAAGAAGAAGAAGAAGCATAAGGAGAAGCATAAGGAGAAGCATAAGGAGAAGCATAAGGAGAAGCATAAGGAGAAGCATAAGGAGAAGCAGTAGAAGCAGAAGAAGCAGAAGCAGGAGAAGCAGAAGCAGAAGAAAAAGAATAAGCAAATGAAGCAGAGACAGTGGGAGAAGCAGAAGAAGGAGAAGGACAAGGAGCAGCAGAAAGGAGAAGCAGAAGCAGAAGAAGCAGGAGAAGCAGAAGCAGAAGAAACAGAAGAAGGAGAAGAGCTGAAGCAGAAGCAGAAGTAGAAACAGAAGCAGAAGGAGAAGGAGAAAGAGTAGCAGGAGAAGCAGAAGAAGGTGAAGCAGGAGAAGCAGAAGGAGAAGAAGCAGAAAAAGCAGAAGCAGAACCTGAAGCAGAACGAGAAGCAGGAGAAGCAGAAGCAGAAGAAGCAGGAGAAGCAGAAGTAGAAGAAGGAGAAGAGCAGAAGCAGAAGCAGAAGGAGAAGCAGAAGGAGAAGCAGAATAAGCATAAGCTGAAGTAGAAGAAATAGAAAAATCAGAAGAAGCAGAAGAGGAAGCAGCAGGAGAAGCAGAAGCAGAAGAAGGAGAAGGAGAAAGAGAAGGATTTGGAGTAGAAGAAAGAGAAGGATAAGCAGAAGTAGAAAGAGAAGGAGAAGGAGAAGCAGGAGAAGCAGAAGAAGTAGAACCAAAGAAGAAATAGAAATAGGAGAAGGAGAAGGAAGAGCAGCAGAAGCAATAGGAGAAGGAGAAGGAGAAGCAGAATGAGAAGCAGAAAGAGAAGCAGTAGAAGCAGAAGAAACAGGAAAAGCAGAAGCAGAAGAAAGAGAAGAAGAAGAAAAAGAAGAAGAAGAAGAAGAAGAAGAAGAAGAAGAAGAAGAAGAAGAAGAAGAAGAAGAAGAAGAAGAAGAAGAAGAAGAAGAAGAAGAAGAAGGAGAAGCATAAGGAGAAGCATAAGAAGTAGAAGTAGAAGCAGAAGAAGCAGAAGCAAGAGAAGCAGAAGCAGAAGGAAAAGAATAAGCATAAGAAGCAGAATCAGAAGGAGAAGCAGAAGGAGAAGGAGCAGCAGAAGGAGAAGCAGAAGCAGAAAGAGAAGCAGAAACAGAAGGAGAACAAGAAGGAGAAGCAGGAGAATCAGAAGAAGCAGAAAGAGAAGGAGAAGAAGGAGAAGCAGAAGTAGAATCAGAAGAAAAAGTAGAAGAAGAAGTAGAAGAAACAGAAGCAAAGAAACAGAAGAAGGAGAAGAGCAGAAACAGAAGCAGAAGGAGAAGCAGAAGAAGAAGGAGAAGCAGAAAGAGAAGCAGGAGAAGCAGAAGAAGCAGGAGAAGCAGAAGCAGAAGAAACAGAAGAAGCCGAAGAAGCAGAAGGAGAATGTGAAGCAGAAGGAGAAACAGAAGAAGCACAATCTGAAGCAGAAGCAGAAGAAACAGAAATAGTAGAATAAACAGAAGCAGAAGCAGCAGGAGAAGCAGAAGAAGAAGAAGGAGAAGGCAAAAGAGAAGGATTAGGAGTAGGAGAAGCAGAAGGATAAGCGAAGCAGAAAGAGAAGCGAAGGAGAAGCAGCCTAGAAGCGGAGAAGCGAAGAAGCGAAGCGGAGAAGCGAAAAAAAAACGAAGACGCAGAAGCAGAATGAGAAGCAGAAGGAAAAATTGAAGCAGAAGGAGAAGCAGAAGAAGAAGGAGAAGCAGAAGAAGGAGAAGGAGAAACAGAAAGAGAAGCAGAACGAGAAGCAGGACAAGCAGAAGCAGGAGAAGCAGAAACAGAAGAAACAGAAGGAGGAGAAGAAGAAGAAGCAGAAGGAGAAGCAGAAACAGAAGGAAAAGCAGAAAGAGAAGCAGGAGAAGAAGAAGAAGCAGCAGCAGCAGGAGAAGCAGAAGCAGAAGAATCCGAAGAAGCAGAAGCAGAACCTGAAGCAGAAGGAGAATCAGGAGAAGCAGAAGAAGCAGAATCTGGAGAAGCAGAAGGAGAAGCAGAAGCAGAAAGAGAAGCAAAAGCAGAAGGAGAAGTAGAAGCAGAATGAGAAGCAGAAAGAGAAGCAGGAGAAGGACAAGAAGCAGAAGCAGGAGAAGCCGAAAGAGAAGAAGCAGAAACAGAAGCAGAAGGAGAAGCAGAAGCAGAAGGAGAAGCAGCAGACGAAGTAGAACCAGAAATTCAGGCAGCAGAAACAGAAGAAGCAGAAGCAGAAGGAGAAGCAAAAAGAGAAGCAGAAGGAGAAGTAGAAAAAGCAGCAGAAGAAGCAGAAAAACAAGCAGGAGTAGCAGAAGCAGAAAGAGAAGTAGAAGCAGAAGAAGAAGAAGAAGAAGAAGCAGTAGAAGCATAAGAAGCAGAAGCAGGAGAAGCAGAACCAGAAGAAAAAGAAGAAGCATAAGAAGCAGAAGCAGAGGGAGAAACAGAAGAAGGAGAAGGAGCAGCAGAAGGTGAAGCAGAAGGAGATGCAGAAGCAGAAAGAGAAGCAGAAATAGAAGGAGAAGAAGAAGGAGAAGTTGGAGAATCAGAAGAAGCAGAAGCAGAAAGAGAAGCAGAAGAAGGAGAAGGAGAAGCACAAGGAGAAGGACAAGCAGGAGAAGCAGAAAAAGCAAAAGCGGGAGAAGAAGAAGAAGAAACAGAAGAAGGAGAAGGAGCAGAAGGAGAAGCAGAAGCCGAAGGAGAAGCAGAAAGAGAAGCAGAAGAAGCAGTAGCAGGAGAATCAGTAACAGAAGAAAAAGAAGAAACCGAAGAATCAGAAGGAGAACCTGAAGCAGAAGGAGAAGCAGAAGCAGCAGAAGCTGGAAAAGCAGAAGCAGAAGAAACCAAACAAGGAGAATAAGCAGAAGCAGAACGAGAAGCAGAAGAAGAAGAAGGAGAAAGAGAAGGATTAGGAGTAGGAGGAGCAGAAGCAGAATCAGAAGCAGAAAGAGAAGCAGAAGGAGAAGCAGAAGGAGAAACAGAAGAAGCAGAAGCAGGAGAAGCAGAAGCAGAAGCAGAATGAGAAGCACAAGAAGGAGAAATTGAAGGAGAAGGAGAATGAGACGGAGAAGCAGAAGGAGAAGTAGGAGAAGCAGAAGCAGGAGTAGCAGAAGCAGAAGAAACAGAAGAAGGAGAAGAGCAGAAGCAGAAGCAGACGGAGAAGCAGAAGCAAAAGGAGAAGCAGAAGAAGCAGAAGCTGAAGCAGAAGAGGAAGAAACAGAAAAAGCAGAAGAAGCAGAAGAAGAAGCATCAGGAGAAGCAGAAGAAGAAGAAGAAGGAGAAGGAGAAAGAGAAGGATTAGGAGTAGGAGAAACAGAAGGATAAGCAGAAGCAGAAAGAGAAGGAGAATGAGAAGGAGAAGCAGGAGAAGCAGAAGAAGCAGAAGCAGGAGAAGCAGAAGTAGAAAAAAAAGCAGAAGAAGGAGAAATTGAAAAAGAGGAAGATGCAGAAGGAGAAGCAGAAGCAGTAGTAGAAGCAGAAGAAGGAGAAGCAGAAGGAGAAGCATAAAGAGAAACAGAAGGAGAAGCAGAAGCAGGAGAAGCAGAAACAGAAGAAATAGAAGAAGGAGAAGAAGCAGAAGCAGAAAGAGAAGCAGAAACAGAAGGAGAAGCAGAAATAGAAGCAGAAGAGCCGAAGAAGCAAAAGCAGACCTAAAGCAGAAGGAGAAGCAGGAGAAGCAGAAGATGCAGATCTGGAGAAGAGAGAGATCAGATGAGAAGCAGAGCAGAAGAGAAGCAAAGCAGAGGAGAGCAGAGAACAGTAGAGCAGATCAGTAGCAGAGAGCTGAGATGCAGACCAGAAGAGAGCAGTGATAGCAGAGACGAGAGAATAGA
>NW_012293276.1:0-6763 GCF_000151885.1 Dipodomys ordii | reverse complement strand
AGGAAGGAAGGAGAAGCAGAAGAAGCAGAAGCGGGAGAAGCAGAAGTTATGAAGAAGAAGAAGAAGAAGAAGAAGAAGAAGAAGAAGAAGAAGAAGAAGAAGAAGAAGCATAAGCATAAGGAGAAGCATAAGGAGAAGCATAAGGAGAAGCAGTAGAAGCAGAAGAAGCAGAAGCAGGAGAAGCAAAAGCAGAAGAAAAAGAATAAGCAAAAGAAGCAGAAGTGGAAGCACTGGGAGAAGCAGAAGGAGAAGGAGCAGCAGAAGGAGAAGCAGAAGCAGAAAGAGAAGCAGAAACAGAAGGACAACAAATGGAGAAGCAGGAGAATCAGAAGAAGCAGAAGTAGAATCAGAAGAAACAGAAAAAGAAGAAGCAGAAGAAACAGAAGCAAAAGAAACAGAAGAAGGAGAAGAGCAGAAGCAGAAGCAGAAGGAGAAGCAGAAGGAGATGCAGAAAGAGAAGCAGGAGAAGTAGAGGAAGCAGAAGCAGAAGAAACAGGAGAAGCCGAAGAAGCAGAAGCAGAATCTGAAGCAGGAGAAACAGAAGAAACACAATGTGAAGAAGAAGCAGAAGAAACAGAAATAGTACAATAAGCAGAAGCAGAAGCAGCAGGAAAAGCAGAAGAAGAAGAAGGAGAAGGCGAAAGAGAAAGATTAGGAGTAGGAGAAGCAGAAGGATAAGCAGAAGCAGAAAGAGACGCAGAAGGAGAAGCAGCACGAGAAGTAGGAGAAGCAGGAGAAGCAGAAGAAGCAGAAGAAGGAGAAGAAGAAGGAGAACCAGAAGGAGAAGCAGAAGCAGAAAGAGAAGCAAAAGCAGAAGGAGAAGCAGGAGATACAGAAACAGGAGAAGCAGAAGTAGAAGAATCAGGAGAAGGACAAGAAGCAGAGGCAGAAGGAGAAGCAGAAACAGAAGGAGAAGCAGAAAGAGAAGGAGGGGAAGCAGAAGAAGCAGAAGCACGAGAAGCAGAAGCATAAGAATCCGAAGAAGCAGAAGCAGAACCTGAAGCAGAAGGAGAAGCAGGAGAAGCAGAAGAAGCAGAATCTGGAGAAGCAGAATAACAAGCTGAAGGAGAAGCAGAAGCAGAAAGAGAATCAAAAGCAGAAGGAGAAGCAGAAGAAACAGAAGAAGTAGAAGCAGTAGCAGTTGTAGTTGAAGCAGAATGAGAAGCCGAAGGAAAAGCAGAAGAACAAGAAGGAGAAGGAGAAACAGAAGAAGGAGAAGGAGAAGCAGAAGCAGAAGTAGATGCAGAAGGAGAAGCAGGAGAAGAAGAAGAAGCAGAAGCAGAAGGAGAAGCAGGAAAAGCAGAAGAAGCAGAAGCAAAAGAAGGAGAAGGAGAAGCAGCAGCAGAAGAAGGAGCATATGGACAAGCACAAGCAGAAGGAGATGCAGAAGGAGAAGCAGGAGAAACAGAAGAAGCAGAAGCTGAAGGAGAAGCAGAAGTAGGAGAAGGAGAAGGAGGAGAAGCAGAAGGAGAAGCAGAAGCGGAATGAGAAGCAGAAAGAAAAGCCGGAGATGCACAAGAAGCAGAAGCAGGAGAAGCCGAAAGAGAAGAAGCAGAAGAAGCAGAAACAGAAGCAGAAGTAGAAGCAGAATCAGAAGGAGAAGCAGCAGAACAAGTAGAACCGGAAATTCAGGCAGGAGAAACAGAAGAAGCAGAAGCAGAAAGAGAAGCAAAAAGAGAAGCAGAAGGAGAAGTAGAAGAAGCAGCAGAAGGAGAAGCAGCAGAAGAAGCAGAAAAATAAGCAGGAGAAGCAGAAGCAGAAAGAGAAGTAGAAGCAGAAGAAGCAGAAGCAGAAGAAGAAGCAGTAGAAGCATAAGAAGCAGAAGCAGGAGAAGCAGAAGCAGAAGAACAAGAAGAAGCATAAGAAGCAGAAGCAGAAGCAGAGGGAGAAACAGAAGAAGGAGAAGGAGCAGCAGAAGGTGAAGCAGAAGGAGATGGAGAAGCAGAAAGAGAAGCAGAAACAGAAGGAAAAGAAGAAGGATTAGTTGGAGAATCAGAAGAAGCAGAAGCAGAAAGAGAAGCAGAAGAAGGAGAAGGAGAAGCAGAAGCAGAGGAAAGGAAGGAGAAGCAGAAGAAGCAGAAGCGGGAGAAGCAGAAGAAGAAGAAGAAGGAGAAGGAGAAGAAGAAGAATAAATAGAAGAAGAAGAAGAAGAAGAAGAAGAAGAAGAAGAAGAAGAAGAAGAAGAAGAAGAAGAACGAGAAGGAGAAGGAGCAGAAGGAGAAGCAGAAGGAGAAGCAGAAAGATAAGGAGAAGAAGCAGTAGCAGGAGAAGCAGAAGCACAAGAGGCAGAAAAAGCTGAAGAAGCAAAAGCAGGACCTGAAGCAGAAGAAACAGAACAAGCAGAAGAAGCAGTAGCAGAAGCAGAACGAGAAGCAGAAGAAGAAGAAGGAGAAGGAGAAAGAGTAGGATTAGGAGTAGGAAGAGCAGAAGGAGAATCAGAAGCAGAACGAGAAGCAGAAGGAGCAGCTGAAGGAGAAGCAGAAGAAGGAGAAGCAGAAGCAGAAGAAGCAGCAGAAGGAGAAGCAGAAGCAGAAGAAGATGCAGAAGGAGAAGCAGGAGAAGCAGAAGAAGCAAAAGCAGAAGGAGAAGCAGAAGTAGGAGAAGGAGAAGGAGAAGGAAGGGCAGCAGGAGCAATAGGAGAAGCAGAAGGAGAAGCAGAAGCAGAATGAGAAGCAGAAAGAGAAGCAGTAGAAGCAGAAGAAGCAGGAAAGGCAGAAGCAGACGAAAGAGAAGAAGAAGAAGAAGAAGAAGAAGAAGAAGAAGAAGAAGAAGAAGAAGAAGAAGAAGAAGAAGAAGAAGAAACATAAGGAGAAGCATAATGAGAAGCATAAGGAGAAGCATAAGGAGAAGCAGTAGAAGGAGAAGAAGAAGAAGCAGGAGAAGCAGAAGCAGAAGAAAAAGAATAAGCAAAAGAAGCAGAAGCAGAAGCACTGGGAGAAGCAGAAGCAGAAGGAGAAGGAGCAGCAGAAGGAGAAGCAGAAGCAGAAAGAGAAGCAGAAACAGAAGGACAACAAAAGGAGAAGCAGGAGAGTCAGAAGAAGCAGAAGTAGAATCAGAAGAAACAGAAGAATAAGAAGCAGAAGAAACAGAAGCAAAAGAAACAGAAGAAGGAGAAGAGCAGAAGCAGAAGCAGAAGGAGAAGCAGAAGCAGAAGGAGAAGCAGAAAGAGAAGCAGGAGAAGCAGAAGCAGAAGAAACAGAAGAATCCGAAGAAGCAGAAGCAGAATCTGAAGCAGAAGCAGAAAGAGAAGAAGCACAATCTGAAGCAGAAGCAGAAGAATCAGAAATAGTAGAATAAGCAGAAGCAGAAGCAGCAGGAGAAGCAGAAGAAGAAGACGGAGAAGGCGAGAGAGAAGGATTAGGAGTAGGAGAAGCAAAAGGATAAGCAGAAGCAGAAAGAGACGCAGAAGAAAAAGCAGCACGAAAAGTAGGAGAAGCAGGAGAAGCAGAAGCAGGAGAAGCAGAAGAAACAGAAGACGCAGAAGCAGAATGAGAAGCAGAAGGAGAAATTGAAGCAGAAGCAGAACGAGAAGCAGAAGAAGGAGAAGGAGAAGCAGAAAGAAAAGCAGAAAGAGAAGCAGAACGAGAAGCAGGAGAAGCAGAAGCAGGAGAAACAGAAGCAGAAGAAACAGAAGAAGGAGAAGAAGCAGAAGGAGAAGGAGAAGCAGAAACAGAAGGAGAAGCAGAAAGAGAAGGAGGGGAAGCAGAAGAAGCAGAAGCAGGTGAAGCAGAAGCATAAGAATCCGAAGAAGCAGAAGCAGAACCTGAAGCAGAAGAATAAGCAGAAGTAGCAGAATCTGCAGAAGCAGAAGGAGAAGCAGAAGCAGAAAGAGAAGCAAAATCAGAAGGAGAAGCAGAAGAACCACAAGCAGTAGCAGAAGAAGCTGAAGATGTAGAAGCAGAAAAAGAAGCACAAGAAATAGCAGAAGAACGAGAAGGAGAAGGAGAAACACAAGGAAAAGGAGAAGGAGAAGCAGAAAGAGAATCAGGAAAAGCAGAAGAAGCAGAAGCAGACGGAGAAGCAGAAGAAGGAGAAGGAGAAGCAGAAGCAGAAGAAGAAGCAGAAGGAAAAGCACAAGCAAAAGGAGATGCAGAAGGAGAAGCAGGAGAAGGAGAAGAAGCAGAAGCAGAAGGAGAAGAACTAAAGAGAAGAAGCAGGAGCAGAAGAAGCAGAAGCAGAAGTAGGAAGAGAAGCCGACGAATAGAAGCAGAACTAGAAGCAGGAGAAGCAGTAGAAGCAGAAGCGGGAGAAGCAGAAGAAGAAGAAACATAAGAAGGAGAAGGAGCAGAAGCCGAAGGAGAAGCAGAAAGAGAAGCAGGAAAAGCATAAACAGGAAAAGCATAAAAAGCAGAAGCAGCAGAAACAGGAGAAGGACAAGAAACAGGAGAAGGACAAGAAGCAAAAACAGAAGGAGAAGCAGAAAGAGAAGGAGAAGCAGAAAGAGAAAGAGGGGAAGCAGAAGAAGCAGAAGCAGGAGAAGCAGAAGCATAAGAATCCGAAGAATCAGAAGCAGAACCTGAAGCAAAAGGAGAAGCAGGAGAAGCAGAAGAAGCAGAATCTGGAGAAGCAGAATGACAAGCTGAAGGAGAAGCAGAAGCAGAAAGAGAATCAAAAGCAGAAGGAGAAGCAGAAGAAACAGAAGAAGCAGAAGCAGAAGCAGTTGCAGCAGAAGCAGAAGGAGAAGCAGAAGGAAAAGTAGGAGAACGAGAAGGAGAAGGAGAAACAGAAGCACAAGCAGAAGGAGAATCAGAAGGAGAAGCAGAAGAAGCAGAAGGAGAAGCAGAAGCAGAACAAGCAGCAGAAGGAGAAGCAGAAGAAGAAGAAGATGCAGAAGGAGAAGCCGGAGGAGCAGAAGAAGCAGAAGCAAAAGGAGAAAGAGAAGGAGAAGAAGGAGAAGCAGAAGTAGAATCGGAAGAAACAGAAGAAGAAGAAGAAGAAGAAGAAGAAGAAGAAGAAGAAGAAGAAGAAGAAGAAGAAGAAGAAGAAGCAAAACAAACAGAAGAAGGAGAAGAGCAGAAGCAGAAGCAGAAAGAAAAGCAGAAGCAAAAGGAGAAGCAGAAAGAGAAGCAGGAGAAGCAGAAGAAGCAGGAGAAGCAGAAGCAGAAGAAACAGGAAAAGCCGAAGAAGCAGAAGCAGAATCTGAAGCAGAAGGAGAATCAGAAGAAGCACAATCTGAAGCAGAATCAGAAGAAACAGAAATAGTAGAATAAGCAGAAGCAAAAGCAGCAGGAGAAGCAGAAGAAGAAGACGGAGAATTCGAAAGAGGAGGATTAGGAATAGGAGAAGCAAAAGGACAATCAGAAGCAGAAAGAGACGCAGAAGGAGAAGCAGCACGAGAATTAGGAGAAGCAGGAGAAGCAGAAGCAGGAGAAGCAGAAGAACAGAAGACGCAGAAGCAGAATGAGAAGCAGAAGGAGAAATTGAAGCAGAAGCAGAAGCAGAAGGAGAAGCAGAAGGACAAGCAGAAGCGGAATGAGAAGCAGAAAGAGAAGCAGGAGAAGCACAGGATGCAGAAGCAGGAGAAGCTGAAAGAGAAGAAGTAGAAGAAGCAGAAACTGAAGCAGAAGGAGAAGCAGAAGCAGAAGGAGAAGCAGCAGAACAAGTAGAACCAGAAATTCAGGCAGGAGAAACAGAAGAAGCAGAAGCAGAAGCAGAAAGAGAAGCAAAAAGAGAAGCAGAAAGAGAAGTAGAAGAAGCAGCAGAAGGAGAAGCAGTAGAAGAAGCAGAAAAACAAGCAGGAGAAGTAGAAGCAGAAAGAGAAGTAGAAGCAGAAGAAGCAGAATCAGAAGAAGAAGCAGTAGAAGCATAAGAAGCAGAAGCAGGAGAAGGAGAAGCAGAAGAAATAAAGAAGCATAAGATGCAGAAGCCGAAGTAGAGGGAGAAACAGAAGGAGGAGAAGGAGCAGCAGAAGGTGAAGCAGAAGGAGATGCAGAAGGGGAAAGAGAAGCAGAAACAGAGGGAGGAGGAGAAGGAGAAGTTGGAGAATCAGAAGAAGCAGAAGCAGAAGCAGAAAGAGAAGCAGAAGAAGGAGAAGCAGAAGCAGAAGCAGAAGCAGAAGGACAAGCAGGAGAAGCAGAAGAAGTGATAGCGGGAGAAGCAGCAGCACTAGAAGAAACAGAAGAAGGAGAAGGAGCAGAAGGAGAAGCAGAAGCAGAAGGAGAAGCAGAAAGAGAAGCAAAAGAAGCAGTAGCAGGAGAAGCAGAAGCAGAAGAAACAGAAGAAGCCCAAGAAGCAGAAGGAGAACCTGAAGCAGAAGGGGAAGCAGAAGCAGCAGAAGCTGGAAAAGAAGAAGCAGAAGAAATAGAACAAGCAGAAGAAGCAGTAGCAGAAGCAGAACGAGAAGAAGAAGAAGAAGTAGGAGAAAGAGAAAGAGTAGGAGTAGGAGGAGCAGAAGCATAATTAGAAGCAGAAAGATAAGCAGAAGGAGAAACAGAAGAAGCAGAAGCAGAATAAGAAGCACAAGAAGGAGAAATTGAAGGAGAAGGAGAAGGAGACGGAGAAGCAGAAAGAGAAGTAGGAGAAGCAGAAGAAGAAGAAGCAGGAGAAGCAGAAGCAGAAGAAACAGAAGAAGGAGAAGAGCAGAAGCAGAAGCAGAAGGAGAAGCAGAAGCAGAAGGAGAAGCAGAGAAGCAGAAGCTGAAGCAGAAGAAGAAGAAACAGAAAAAGCAGAAGAAGCGAAGAGGAAGCAGCAGGAGAAGCGAAGAAGAAGAAGGAGAAGGAGAACGAGAAGTATTAGGAGTAGGAGAAACAGAAGGATAAGCAGA
>NW_012293275.1:0-2617 GCF_000151885.1 Dipodomys ordii | reverse complement strand
TGATACTGTTCGCTGTCCCGCTCTGCTGCTAGGTGCTGCGGTCCAAACCCTGGTTCCCATGACCTACAAACGCCCACGGAGCCGGTCCACACAGAGCCCCGGAAGGACCCAGTTCTCTGCCCGGCGGCTCCCCCTGCGGGTCCTGTCGACCACACCCCGCACTGGCCACTGACAACCCTGACTAGGGGACCGAATCTGGACCCTGACCTCCGGCAACGCCGGGCGGGAGGGGGGCAGGAGGGGGGGCGGGGCAGGGCTGCGCATGTGCAGTGGGGCTTACGGGGCAATGGAGGATCCGCCACCTCCCACCAGGTGTTTCCATAAGGCATGGCGTGGTGGACTCACCGGATCCAGCTCCTGGGCGGTGCCGCCTAGGCCTTGGCCAGAGTTGTGCCTGCTGCTCAGTGCTTCTGATTCTCTACCACAAGTTTAGACTAGGATCCGTGCCCAGACATGAGCCAGCCATGTTCACGACCCCGCTACCCCGAGCCCGGAGGCCACCCTTCCGCGCGAGCACCAGGCCGGGCTCCGCACCCCCGTGCCTCCAGTGTGCAAGCGAGAGCACAATGGCGTGAGGTTTTATTCACTACAGGTCCATGAAGCCTGCGGGAGCCGAGGCTTTTCAGCGAAACGGCTTCTCCTTGGGTCAGTAGATGCGGCTTGGTCGCCCAGATTGGCTCACCGGGAATGCAGACCCAGATGTAAGGGAATGCAGGGCCCAATCACCATGGAGACCAGAACCTGCAGGCATTACCATTGAATGGAATCCCTGGGCTTCAGGAACTAGTGTTGAAGGAAATGCACAAAAGCCCCACCAGGGCCTCAGTTTATGTATAGCCAGCTTGTTATTCATGCAGCATTTATAGCACCTACTGAAGTTGGGAAAAATTGTAAGGTAATTTTTAATGTGATTCGGTGTTTCAGAGCAAATCTAAGCTTTTGTGGTGGTGGTGGTGGTGGTGCAATTTAACTTCCTGGTAGATTTAAGTTTGGGATATATAGGAAATAAAAATTAGGTTGCTTAGTGCCCGGTCAGATAGTACATGTTGTCATTCTTCACACTGACAAATAGATTCGTTTGTGGACAGGAACATGAAAGGGTACATGTTAAAATATGTATTTTTCATAAATCTGCATGGATTATGTAGAACATCAAAGCTGTTTTTAAAAGAGAGATTCGTGGATGTATTTGGGCTGTGCTTTCATTTCTTTGTAAATGAAGTAACAATTGATAATATGCTTGTTGACCTTTTCATGCCTTCATATATATGTACACATATATAGAAATAGATGTCTGGTTTTTTGGTTTTCCAGTGTTTGGAAAGGAACTGAGGGCAAAACTAATATTAAGTATACTTTGCCAGATAACCATGCAGACAGCAAGGTACAGAGAACAAAGAAAGGTTTATTGGTGGCGAAAGAGTGCCTGCAAGACTCCTTCTCCCAAGGGAGGAATGAGAAGAAGCACCAGTTATTTTTGGGGGTGACCTATATAACCTAGGAGGTGTAGGAGGTGCTAGAAGGTGCTAGGAGGTGGAGACCGTGGTGTCCACATGTGAGCCAGGGGCTTTATCATGTCAGACTAGGATTTATGCCTCCTATCCACCTAGTAGATAAGGGTCCTGCAACTGCCCAAAACTGAAGGTCACCCTAAGGGCTTCTTGTTGCCTTATATGTTGCTATCGGTCCCAGAGAAGTGCCATCCCAAGGTAAAGGGGGTTGGAAGTTGATTATGTACTGCCTTTACTACATGGGCCTAGTGTTGGTTAGGAAGGGAGCATGTTAAGCTGTGGAGAAGGGAGGGAATGGACTAAAGCTATGGGAAGGGACTCATTTTGCTAACAGAAACTTAGATTCTCT
Organism: Dipodomys ordii; assembly: GCF_000151885.1. NCBI lineage: Eukaryota > Metazoa > Chordata > Mammalia > Rodentia > Heteromyidae > Dipodomys > Dipodomys ordii. The sequence goes on along the minus strand of NW_012293275.1, from coordinate 757 downwards.
ACCTCCACCTTAAAAACAATTTTAATTGTAGACATCCCATACTTCAAGGTCAACCTAAAGCATGAGTGGCAAAGCCAAAGACAAGCATGTCAATAAAATGAAAACAGATTTTGGTTTGCTTTGTCATAAGTCATGAACTACTAAGTATTGTATCACTATATTTAGAAATTCTTTACTATCTTATTGGCACTTCAAATTTATCTAAGTAGTCATTGATTTTGAAAATCACAGCATGTTTAGTAGGGGTCAATTAATGGTCCTGTTGAGGAGGTCATGTTGAGGAAAGACCCACAGCCTTTTCAGTGTGCTCTTGCAGTTGGTCCTTGAGAGGGAGAAAAGGACTGTAGCTAGAGCCAGGAGAAGGCATGTAAGGCCCTTTCACAGTGAAAAGGAATGAGACAAAAGCAAGGTGGGATTCGGATTTCTCTACCTGTCTGTCTTCTTGTGACCTGATGACAGAGTCTGCACTAGCATGGATCCTCGGGCCTGTGTTTTATTGCAAAGGCAATGAGTGAAGAAAATTCATGTGATTTGAAGTTAAGAGGGATTTTGGGTCAGCCTTACTCAGCCTTATGTACTATTGTTGATCAGGTGTGATGTAATGGCGGGCTTACTTTTTCTCTGTTTTTTTTTGGGGGGGGGGGTTGTGGGGCCTGAACTCTGTGCCTGGGCGCTGTCCCTCAGCTCTTCAGCTCAAGGCTAGTGCTCTAACACTTTAGCCACAGCGCCACTTCTGTCTTTTTTCATTTTTGCTTTA
>NW_012293274.1:0-4147 GCF_000151885.1 Dipodomys ordii | reverse complement strand
TTATTTGTTCTATTTATTTCTCTCCTTCCTCATCAATCCCCAAACCATGTCTGTGGCAGTATTTGTTGTATATATTTTGATATCCTATTATTAGGTGTATACAGTTTGTGAGTATGTTTAACATTTCATTAGTATGTCTTTATCTGAAACCTAGGCATCATGCATGCATTACTAATGCTGTGCATTCAACGATGCCATATCTTCAACTTATAGTGTAATTCTTTCTCTGTTGGAAATGTACTGTATTTTCTAGTAATCCCTTTCCAGAACATGTTAAATGTCTATGCAAGAAGAGATAAGGTTAGAGAGATTTTCCTTATCCTTACCTTTTCTCTCCATCTGTATTCTCAAGAGAAAAAATTTCACAAAATCATATGACAATAAATTAATTTGAAATCATATGTCATCACTATGTGAAGATCAGTGCTATTATTTTGGCATATTAAATGTCAGTTATCAGGTAACTGAAGTGGCTTTTCATACCTCAATCTATAACCCATATTGCCCCCTCTTTCCATTTATTTCCTCCATTTCTTATTCTCTGTGAAGTGTGAGGGGAGGTTGGCTAAGGGGGAGAGGGAACTGCTTATTTTCCTGGCTCTGCTACCTAGCTTGGTACCAATACCACTGCTTTGAATAATCTGTGGAGAGTGTCAGGCAGCCCAGAAGACAAATCAAATCTTGGACTGAGATCTGTGGTTCCACCTCTGTGGAACTCTGTTGCATTCCTACAGTGCCCTGTCTTTTACCCCACCTTTGGACCAACAAGAATTCTCTGGCTTATTTCCTGTCAGACAACTGGAATTCCTAACCTGGGTAGTTGCAGAAAATGGACAGTAGGTGGCGAGCGCTCACCATAACATTGCCTAGAGAGGGAGAAGAACGTTGGTGATGGCTGGACTCTGGCATATCAGTGATTATCCTGGTACCATACCTTGCTTGCACCGTGTTCTGCCTGACTGAAGCACGCAGGACAGTACTGATATCTGCCAGTTTTCACTCTTGCATGATATAATACTAATTCACCCTGAGGAAATCTGTAGTAGAGCTGCGACCTCAGTCATTTATATACTGTAGCTTCTCAGTTCCAAATGTACATTTTGCTGTAAACATAATTAGTCTCTGAGCTGGGTGCTTATGGCTTAAGCCTATAATCCTAGGTAATGAGATGGCTGAGAGACATCAGAGGATCATGATTCAAAGCCACCATTGGTGGGAGACACCCATAAATGGTGCTGTGGCTCAAAACTGGTAGAAAAATAGTCGTATATAAATAAAACGTTCTGTGATAGTGCCCCAGACGCTTAGTTGTAGCCACACAGTAAAGAAAGAGATAAAGACAGATTGCCCCTTGGAGGAATTAACAATGTGTCCTTTGTGAGGGTTAGCATCTCTTTGTAATTTTTACAGAAGCATAAGTTAAAAGATTTACAAGCCGGGCGCTGGTGGCTCACGCCTGTAATCCTAGCTACTCAGGATGCTGAGATCTGAGGATCGCAGTTCAAAGCCAGCCCGGGCAGGAGAGACCGTGAGACTCCTATCTCCAAGAAACCACCAGAAAACAGGAAGTGGCGCTGTAGCTCAAGTGGTACAGTGCTCGCCTTGAGCTGAAGAGGTGAGGGACAGCTCCTAGGCCCAGAGTTCAAGTCCCATGACCAAAAAAAAAAAAGAAAAGATTTACAATACAATAGTTTAGCTGGACTTAAAATGGAGTATTGGCCTTCACCATTCAAAATAGAATTAACCAATCACGTTCAAAACTCAAGCCAATATTTTGTCATTTTCTCTCCTGTTTAGTCACAGATTGCATTTTCTTTTCTATTTCTAATTTCTTGAGCCAAAACTCTTGTCTTTCTCATACAATACCTTAGAATCTTATAATTCAAACTTTGGTCTCATGGTGCCTGCAATGAATTTTTTTAATCTCAATTCCTACACTGCCCCATCCCCACCCTTCCTTGATTCATTCATTTCATGAGAGGAAACTGGAATTCACAACCATAGTATTTTCAGAAAGTTGACACTAGATGGAGTTTGCTCACCATCGTTCTATTGTTCTGGGCCAGGGCAGGGAAAGGAAGGAATACCCACCACACTTGGCAGGTAGTGAGAGCTTCTTGATTTTACTGGCACCATAAAGTGCTGCCTCATGTGATTCTGCCCACCTTGTGGTCCTGCATTACACAGTACTAATCAGCCCTGAGGAAACAAACCTTCAACAGACCTGAAACTACAGTTGTTATAGATACATAGCACAGCTTTCCTGTTCCAAATCAAAGACAATTTCCCCTGTACAAAATGAGCCCCATTAGCCTTATGCTGCTGGCTCATCTCTGTAACCCACAGCTACTTAGAAGGCTGAGAGAAATCTAAGGGTCGTTTCCAAGCTGGCCTAACAGGGTAGTCTTTTAGTCTACTGTGAGATTAAGGATTCCCCAGGAAACCACATGTGGAGCTGTTGCCCAAAAATGTATACTAGGAGCTGCCTTGGGGAAAAATTAAAATAGTGAAAATGTAAATATCAACACCCAGGCACTGAGCTCAATCCTCACATCCAAAAAAAAAAAAAAAGTAAGGAAGAAAAGAAAAAATAAAGAATTCATTTCAATTTTTTGTTTTGTATGAATCATTTCCATGTGATATCTCTTGTATTTTTCAAGTGTATTAATATATTCTGTATAGAACACTACCTTAAGATTGCTTTCTTGCAGTGTTCTTATCTTACGCACTCATTAACTTAGCCCTTGGCCTTTGCAAAAGGTAGTTCTCTGAGAGGCTTCCTGCCTAGATTTCCTGATAACAGTCCTTCTCTTCTTGGAATTCCAGTTTCTTCTAAAAGGTCCTTAGTAACACTGCAACTAAGTCGTTGCCATGACTACATTTACAACACAAAAGTTATCTCAGTTGCCTGTGGAACTCTGCCTCCCTACTAGGGCAACACCCACCCTTCTGGGTGTGGGCGGGGCAACTGACTAAATAGATCCTGTATTTCCTGGGAGGCTATTTTTTTTGTGGGGTAGAGGGTCCAGTCATGGGACCTGAACTGTGGGCCTTGGCGCTGTCCCTCAGCTCTTCAACTCAAGGCTAGCACTGTACCCCTTGACCCACAGCGCCACTCCCAGCTTTTTTCTTTTTGCTTATGTGGTACTGAGGAATCGAACCCAGGGCCTCAGGCATGCAAGGCAAGAGCTCTACCACTGAGCCGTCTTCCCAGCCCATGGAAGGCTATTTTTTTAAAGTGGCTCCCCAGTTATCTGTTATTATGGCATTGAGAAGCTGGGTTGTGAAAAGACGCACAAGACTACAATTAGTACGTTAAGTCTAGCGCCAGTGGAAGCTTACATGTATGCTTTCTAGAGTGGCTGGAGCACCAGTACTGAAAAGAAGATTACAACCTGTCTGGAGAACTAGACAATGATTACATGATTGGTGAGTAAACTTGCTTCCCATTGCATTTTCACCATGGTTTTTCACTCTAAGAATCCAATCTGTGGCCTTATTAATCCTTTTTTTTCTCCACGCCACCCCACACCCAACAGCAAGGGACAATCCCCCTCTATTCTCTTTTCTCTGTCTTCTTTAGAATCACTTGCAATATAAACCAATATAAGCCAATTGAAACGTATTTAACCGATGATCTGGCTTTGAAGCGGGTACTGAGTAGCGTGGTCCTAGACCATCGTGTCCAGGAGGATACACCCGTGTGTTTTGAAAGATCCTCAAGCCAATATACTTGTCATTGTGACCGAAAGCGTTAGGACAGGTACGTTTCCGTCCTCCTAATTTCAGGTTTAATCCTCACACGTCCGGTTGTTATCCTACGTTCACAGTTGTGCCAATTATGGATATGACGTTTTATGTTTTTTTGGCAATATTTTAAATGCTCAGAGAAGTGACACCTTTTGACGAGAGGAGAGTATGTGTGTCACACACACGGGGACGCACACACTTTGTTTGCCCGGAGTGCTGTGTAGGTTACCATGTCCAGTTATACTTTAGGTTTAGCATGCACATAGGAGAGAAAGCAGGTGCCGTTGGTGGGTCGGTCGGTTGGCCTGTTTGTTTGTTTTCCCCTGGCATCACCTGTTTTAGGTTTTTTTCCACCGCCGCCCCCCCCCCCCCGCGCACTCCTAGTCCATCAGATCTA
>NW_012293273.1:0-6766 GCF_000151885.1 Dipodomys ordii | reverse complement strand
ACAATGGGACACCGTGGGGGACACAGCGAGGACACAACGGGACACAGCGGGACACAGCAGGGACACTGCGGGAACATAATGGGACACAGCAGGGTACACAGCGGGACACAGCTTGGGACCCAGCAGGGACTAAGCGAGGACACAGAGGGACCCAGCGGGACACAGCATCGATACAGCGGGCACACAGCGGGACACAGCGGTGTACACAGCTGTGGACACAACGGAACACAGTAGGGGCACAGCGGGACACAGCGGGACACAGTGGGACAAAGCGGGGACAAAGCTTTAGACACAGCGGGTGACAGAGCGGGAGACAGCGGGGGACACAGCCAGGACACAGGGGGACACAGCGGCGACACAGCGGGGACTCAGCAAGGGACACAGCAGGGGACAAAGCGGGACACAGCGAGGGACACAGCGGGACACAGCGGGGGACACAGCTAGGACACAGCAGGACACAGTGAGACACAGCGGGACATAGCAGGGACACAGCAGTAGACACAGCGGGACACAGCGGGGGACACAGCAGGACACAGCGGGACACTGCGGGGGACACAGCGGGGGACAGCTGAGACAGAGAGGGGACACAGCGAAACACAGCGTTGACACAGCCTGACACAACGGAGTACACAGCGAGGACACAGCAGGGACAGAGCGGGACACAGCGGGACACAGCGGGACACAGCGGGGGTCACAGCCGGACACAGCGGGGGACCCAGCGAGGACACAGCGGGATACATCAGGGGACATAGCGAGGACACAGCGGGGGACACAGCAGGGGACACAGCAGGACAAAGCGGGACACAGCGTCGATACAGCGGGGACACAGCATTACACAGCGTGGTGAACAGCTGTGGACACAACGGACACAGTGGGGCACAGCGGGACACAGCAGGACACAGTGGGGCACAGCGGGGACAAAGCGTGAGACACAGCGGGGGACAGAGCGGGAGACAGCGGGGGACACAGCGAGGACACAGCGGCACACAGGGGTGACACAGAGGGGAATCAGCAGGGAACACAGCAGGGGACAAAGCCGGACACCACGGAATACAGTGAAACACAGCAGGAAACAGCGGTGAGCCTGCGGGGACACAGCGGGACACAGCGGGGGACACAGCGGGACACAGTGTTACTGAGCGTTGGACACAGCGGGACACAGCGGGGGACACATCGGGGGACACAGCGGGACACAGCAGGGACACTGAGGGAACATAGCGGGACACAGCGGGGTACAAAGCGGGACACAGCGGGACACATCTTGGGACACAGATGGGACACAGCGGGACACAGCGGGGGACAAAGGGAGGAGACAGCGGGACACAGTGGGGGACACAGCGAGGACACATTGGGACACAGTGGGGACACAGAGGGACTCAGCGGGAGACACAAGAATACACAGCGTGACACAGCGTGACACAGCGGGGGACACAGTGTGGACACAGCGGGACACAGCGAGACACAGCAGGACATAGCGGGGACACAGCGAGGACACAGCGGGACACAGCGGGGGACACAGCGGGACACAGCGGGGAACACAGGGAGGACCCAGCGGGACCCAGCAGGACACAGCGTCGATACAGCGGGCACACAACGGGACACAGCGGGGTACACAGCTGGGGACACAACGGGACACAGCAGGGGAATCAGCGAGGAAACAGCGGAACACAGCGAGACACAGCGGGTCATAGCAGGGACACAGCAGTACACACAGCGGGACACAGCGGGACACTGCGGGGGACCCAGCGGGGGACAGCGGAGACAGAGAGGGGATACAGCGAGACACAGCGGGAGACACAGCCTGACACAACGGAGTACACAGCAAGGACACAGCAGGGACAGAGCGGGACACAGCGGAACACAGCGGGACACAGCGGGCCACACAGGGAGGACACAGTGGGAACCAGCGGGACACAGCGTCGATACAGCGGGGACACAGGTGGACACAACAGGGTTCACAGCTGGGGACACAACGGGACACAGTGGGGGACACAGCGGGACACAACTTGGGACACAGTGGGGACACAGCAGGACACAGCGAGGGACACAGCGAGGACACAGCAGGACACAGCGTTACACAGCGGGGGACAAAGCGGGAGACAGCGGGGGACACAGCGAGGACACAGGGGGACACAGCGGTGACACAGAGGGGAATCAGCGGGGGACACAGTGGGGGACAAAGCCGGACACCACGGAATTCAGCGAAACACAGCAGGAAACAACGGTGAGCCTGCGGGGACACAGCGGGACACAGAGGGGGACAAAGCGGGACACAGCAGGACACAGCGTTGGACACAGCGGGACACAGCGGGGGACACATCGGGGGACACAGCTGGACACAGCGGGACACAGCTGGGACACTGCGGGAACATCGCAGAGTACAGCGGGGTACAAACCGGGACACAGCGGGACACATCTTGGGACACAGCGGGACACAGCGGGGGACCCAGCGAGGGCACAGCGGGATACAACGGGACACAGCGTGGGACAAAGCGGGAGACAGCGAGGGACACAGCTGGCGACACAACGGGACACAGCAGGGGATACAGCGAGAACAAAGCAGGACACAGCGGGACACAGCGGGGACACTGCGGGAACATAGCGGGACACAGCGGGGTACACACCGTGACACAGCGGGACACAGCGGGGGCCACAGCGGGGCCACAGCGGGACACAGTGGGGGACACAGCGAGGACACAGCCGGACACAGCAGGACACAGCGTGGGACACAGCGAGTACACAGAGGGACCCAGCGGGACACAGCGTCGATACAGCGGGCACACAGCGGGACACAGCGGGGTACACAGCTGTGGACACTACCGGACACAGCGGGGGACACAGCGGGACACAGCAGAACACAGCGGGGGACAGAGCAAGGACACAGCGGGACACAGAGGTGACACAGCTGGACAAAACAGAGTACACAGCGGGACACAGCGGGCACACAACGGAAACACAGCGGGACACAGCAGGGAACACAGGGAGGACACAGCGGGACCCAGCGGGACACAGCGTTGATACAGTGGGGACACAGCGGGACACAGCGGGGTACACAGCTGGGGACACAACGGGACACAGCGGGGGACAAAGCGAGGACACAGCGGGACACAGCGGGAAACAGCGGGGACACTGTGGGAACATAGCGGGACACAGCGGGGTACACAGCGGGACACAGCTTGGGAAACAGCGGGGAAACAGTGGGACACAGCGGGTGAACAGCGAGGACACAGCGGGACACAGCCGCAACACAGAGGGGACTCAGCGGGGGACACAGCGGGAGACATAGCAGGACACCATCGGACACAGTGTGACACAGCAGGACACAGCGGGGACACTGCGGGGACACAGCGGGACAAAGCGGGGGACACAGCGGGACAAAGCGGGACACAGCGAGGGACACAGCGGGGGACAGCGGAGAAAGAGAGGGGACACAGCGAGACACAGAAGTGACACAGCATGACACAACCGAGTACACAGCAGGACACATCGGGCACAAAGCGGGGACACAGCGGGACACAGCGGGACACAGCAGAGACAGAGCGGGACACAGCGGGACTCAGTGGGACACAGCGTGGGACACAGTGGGACACAGCGGGGGACCCAGCGAAGACACAAAGTGACACAGCGGGGGACACAGCGAGGACACAGCGGGGGACACAGAGGGGGACAAAGCGAGGACACAATGGGACACAGCGGGACACAGCGGGGGACACAGAGGGGTACACAGCGGGACACAGCGGGAAACACAGCGAGGACAAAGCGGGACCCAGCGGGACCCAGCGTCGATACAGCGGGAACACAGCGGGACACAGCGGGGTACACAGCTGGGGACACAACGGGACACAGCGGGAGACACAGTGAGGACAAAGTGGAACACAGCGGGGGACACATTGAGGACACAGCGGGACACAGCGAGACACAGCGGGACATAGCGGGGCACAGCAGTAGGCACAGCGGGACACAGCGGGGGACACAGCGGGACACAGCGGGGAACACAGGGAGGACCCAGCGGGACCCAGCGGGATACAGCGTCGATACAGCGGGGACACAGCGGGACACAGCGGGGTACACAGCTGGGGACACAACGGGACAGCGCGGGGGACACAGCGTGGAAAAAGTGGAACACAGCGAGACACAGCGGGTCATAGCAGGGACAAAGCAGTACACACAGATGGACACAGCGGGACACTGCGGGGGACACAGCAGGGGAGAGCGGAGACAGAGAGGGGACACAGCGAGACACAGCGTTGACACAGCCTGACACAACGCAGTACACAGCAAGGACAAAGCAGGGACAGAGCGGGACACAGCGGAACACAGCGGGACACAGCGGGGGACACAGCGGGACACAGCGGGGGACCCATCGAGGACACAGCGGGATACATCCGGGGACACAGCGAGGACACAGCGGGGTCACAGCGGGGGACACAGCGAGGACACAGCGGGACCCAGCGGGACACAGCGTTGATACAGCGGGGACACAGCGTTACACAGCGAGGTAAACAGCTGTGGACACCAAGGGACACAGTGGGGGCACAGCGGGACACAGAGAGACACAGTGGGACACAGCGGGGACAAAGCGTGAGACACAGCGGGGGACAGAGCGGGAGACAGCAGGGGACACACCGATGGCACAGCGGGACACAGCGGTGACAAAGTGGGGGACACAGAGTGACACAGCGGGGGACACAGCGGGACACCATGGGACACATTGTGACACAGCGGGACACAGCGGGGTCACTGCGGGGACACAGCGGGACACATCGGGACACAACGGGAGACACAGCGGGGGACAAAGCGGGGGACGGCGGAGACAGAGAGTGGACACAGCGGGACACAGCGAGACACAGCGGGATACAGCGGGGCACAGCAGTTGAAAGAGCAGGACACAGGGGTGGACACAGCGGGACACAGCGGGGCACACAGGGAGGACAGAGCGGGAACCAGCGGGACACAGCGTCGATACAGCGTGGACACAGCGGGACACAGCAGGGTTCACAGCTGGGGACACAACGGGACACAGCGGGGGACCCATCGAGGACACAGTGGGATACATCCGGGGACACAGCGAGGACACAGCGGGGGACACAGAGGGGGACACAGCGAGGACACAGCGGGACACAGCGGGACACAGCATCGATACAGCGGGCACACAGCAGGACACAGTGGGGTACACAGCTGTGGACACAAAGGGACACAGTGGGGGCACAGCGGGACACAGCGAGGCACAGAGGGACACAGAGGGGACAAAGCGTGACACACAGCGGGGGACATAGCGGGAGACAGCGGGGGACACAGCGATGACACAGCGGGACACAGCGGTGACAAAGCGGGGGACACAGAGTGACACAGCAGGGGACACAGCGGGACACCATGGGACACATTGTGACACAGCGGGACACAGCGGGGTCACTGCGGGGACACAGCGGGACACAGCGGGACACAGCGGGAGACACAGCGGGGGACAAAGCGGGGGACAGCGGAGACAGAGAGTGGACACAGCAGGACACAGAGAGACACAGCGTGATAGAGCGGGGCACAGCAGTTGAAACAGCGGGACACAGGGGTGGACACAGCGGGAACCAGCGGGACACAGCGTCGATACAGCGGGGACACAGCGGGACACAGCAGGGTTCACAGCTGGGGACACAACGGGACACAGTGGGGGACACAGCGGGACACAGCGGGACACAGCTTGGGACAAAGCGGGGACACAGCGGGACACAGCGAGGGACACAGCAAGGACACAGCGGGACACAGCGTTACACAGCGGGGGACAAAGCGGGAGACAGAGGGGGACACAGCGAGGACACAGGGGGACACAGCGGTGACACAGAGGGGAATCAGCGGGGGACACAGTGGGGGACAAAGCCGGACACCACAGAATACAGCGAAACACAGCAGGAAACAACGGTGAGCCTGCGGGAACACAGCGGGACACAGAGGGGGACAAAGCGGGACACAGCGGGACACAGCGTTGGACACAGCGGGACACAGCGGGGGACACATCGGGGGACACAGCGGGACACAGCGGGATACAGCGGGGACACAGCGGGAACATAGCGGGACACGGCGGGGTACAAAGCGGGACACAGCAGGACACATCTTGGGACACAGCGGGACACATCGGGGGACCCAGCGAGATCACAGCGGGATACAGCGGGACACAGCGTGGGACAAATCGGGAGACAGCGGGGGACACAGCGAGGACACAGCAGGACACAGCGGCGACACAGAGGGGACTCAGCGGGGTCACAGCGGGGGACAAAGCGGGACACCATGGGACACATTGTGACACAGCGGGACACAGCGGGGACACTGCGGGGACACAGCGGGGACACAGCGGGACACAGCGGGGGACCCAGCGAGATCACAGCGGGATACAGCGGGACACAGCGTGGGACAAATCGGGAGACAGCGGGGGACACAGCGAGGACACAGCAGGACACAGCGGCGACACAGAGGGGACTCAGCGGGGTCACAGCGGGGGACAAAGCGGGACACCATGGGACACATTGTGACACAGCGGGACACAGCGGGGACACTGCGGGGACACAGCGGGGACACAGCGGGACACAGCGGGGGACACAGCGGGGGACACAGCGGGGGACAGAGGAGACAGAGAGTGGACACAGCAAGAGACAGCGGTGTCACAGCCTGACACAACGGAGTACACAGAGGGACACAGCGGGCACAAAGCGGGGACACAGCGGGACACAGCAGGGACAGAGCGGGAAACAGCGGTACACAGCGCGGGACACAGCGC
>NW_012293272.1:0-6769 GCF_000151885.1 Dipodomys ordii | reverse complement strand
GCAGAAGCAGGAGAAGCAGAAGCAGAAGAAAAAGAATAAGCAAAAGAAGCAGAAGCAGTGGGAGAAGCAGAAGAAGGAAAAGGAGAAGGAGCAGCAGAAGGAGAAGCAGAAGCAGAAAGAGAAGCAGAAACAGAAGGAGAATAAGAAGGAGAAGCAGGAGAATCAGAAGAAGCTGAAGTAGGAGCAGAAAGAGGAGAAGACGAGAAGCAGAAGTAGAATCAGAAGAAACAGAAGAAGAAGTAGCAGAAGAAACAGAAGCAAAAGAACAAGACGAAGGAGAAGAGCAGAAGCAGAAGCAGAAGAAGAAGCAGAAGCAGAAGGAGAAGCAGAAAGAGAAGCAGGAGAAGCAGAAGGAGCAGGAGAAGCAGAAGCAGAAGAAACAGGAGAAGCCGAAGAAGCAGAATCTGAAGCAGGAGAAACAGAAGAAGCACAATCTGAAGCAGAAGCAGAAGAAACAGAAATAGTAGAATAAGCAGAAGCAGAAGCAGCTGGAGAAGGAGAAGAAGAAGACGGAGAAGGCGAAAGAGAAGGATTAGGAGTAGGAGAAGCAAAAGGATAAGCAGAAGCAGAAAGAGACGCAGAAGGAGAAGCAGCAGGAGAAGTAGGAGAAGCAGGAGAAGCAGAAGCAGGAGAAGCAGAAGAAACAGAAGACGCAGAAGCAGAATGAGAAGCAGAAGGAGAAATTGAAGCAGAAGCAGAAGCAGAAGGAGAAGCAGAAGCAGAAGGAGAAGCAGAAGAAGGAGAAGGAGAAGCAGAAAGGGAAGCAGAACGAGAAGCAGGAGAAGGAGAAGCAGGAGAAGCAGAAGCAGAAGAAACATAGGAAGGAGAAGAAGCAGAAGCAGAAGGAGAAGCAGAAACAGAAGGAAAAGCAGAAAGAGAAGCAGGAGAAGCAGAGGAAGCATCAGCAGGAGAAGCAGAAGCAGAAGAAGCCGAAGAAGCAGAAGCAGAACCTGAAGCAGAAGGAGAAGCAGAAGAAGCAGAATCTGGAGAAGCAGAAGGAGAAGCAGAAGCAGAAAGAGAAGCAAAAGCAGAAGGAGAAGCAGAAGGGGAAGCAGAAGAAACAGAAGAAGCAGAGGCAGTAGCAGAAGAAGCAGAAGATGCAGAAGCAGAAGGAGAAGCAGAAGGAACAGCAGAAGAACGAGAAGGAGAAGGAGTAGGAGAAACAGAAGGAGAAGCAGAAAGAGAAGCAGAAGAAGGAGCAGGAGAAGGAAAAGCAGCAGGAGAAGCAGAAAGAGCAGCAGAAGGAGAAGCAGAAGCAGAAGCAGAAGCAGAAGTAGAAGCAGAAGAAGGAGAAGCAGAAGGAGAAGCGTAAAGAGAAACAGAAGAAGAACAGGAGAAGCAGAAGCAGGAGAAGCAGAATCAAAAGAAATAGAAGAAGGATAAGAAGCAGAAGCAGAAAGAGAAGCAGAAACAGAAGGAGAAGCAGAAATAGAAGCAGAAGAAGCTGAAGAAGCAGAAGCAGAACCTCAAGCAGGAGGAGAAGGAGGAGAAGCAGAAGAAGCAGAATCTGGAGAAGAAGGAGAACCAGAAGGAGAAGCAGAAGCAGAAAGAGAAACAAAAGCAGAAGGAGAAGCAGAAGGAGTAGCAGGAGAAGCAGAAGAAGCAGAAGCAGAAGGAGAAGAAGAAGGAGAAGAAGCAGAATCAGAAGAAGCAGAAGGAGAAGTAGAAAGAGAAGCCGACGAAGAGAAGCAGAACGAGAAGCAGGAGAAGCAGAAGAAGCAGAGCGGGAGAAGCAGAAGAAGCAGAAAAAGAAGGAGCAGAAGCAGAAGGAGGAGCAGAAGCAGAAGGAGAAGCAGAAGGAGAAGCAGAAAGAGAAGCAGGAAAAGCAGAAGAAGCAGAAGCAGGAGAAGCAGAAGCAGAAGAAACAGGAGAAGGACAAGAAGCAGAAGCAGAAAGAGAACCAGGAAAAGCAGAAGAAGCAGAAGCAGGAGAAGCAGAAGCAGAAGAAACAGGAGAAGGACAAGAAGCAGAAGCAGAAGGAGAAGCAGAAACAGAAGGAGAAGCAGAAAGAGAAGGAGGGGAAGCAGAAGAAGCAGAAGCAGGAGAACCAGAAGCATAAGAATCCGAAGAAGCAGAAGCAGAACCTGAAGCAGAAGGAGAAGCAGGAGAAGCAGAAGAAGCAGAATCTGGAGAAGCAGAATGAAAAGCTGAAGGAGAAGCAGAAGCAGAAAGAGAATCAAAAGGAGAAGGAGAAGTGGAAGAAACAGAAGAATCAGAAGCAGTAGCAGTTGCAGCAGAAGCAGAAGGAGAAGCAAAAGTAAAAGCAGAAGAACGAGAAAGAGAAACAGAAGGAGAAGCAGAAGGAGAAGCAGAAGAAGCAGAAGGAGAAGCAGAAGGAGAAACAGAAGCAGAAGAAGCAGCAGAAGGAGAAGCAGAAGCAGAAGAAGATGCAGAAGGAGAAGCAGGAGAAGCAGAAGAAGCAGAAGCAGAAGTAGAAGGAGAAGTAGGAGAAGGAGAAGGAAGACAAGCAGAAGCAATAGGAGACGCAGAAGAAGAAGCAGAAGCAGAATGAGAATCAGAAAGAGAAGCAGTAGAAGAAGAAGGAGCAGGAAAAGCAGAAGCAGCAGAAAGAGAAGAAGAAGAAGAAGAAGAAGAAGAAGAAGAAGAAGAAGAAGAAGAAGAAGAAGAAGAAGAAGAAGAAGAAGAAGAAGAAGAAGAAGAAGAAGAAGAAGAACGAGAAGAAGGAGAAGGAGAAGGAGAAGCAGAAGCAGAAGAAGCAGAAGGAGGAGAAGCAGAAGCAGGAGAAGCAGAAGCAGAAGAAAAAGAATAAGCATAAGAAGCAGAATCAGAGGGAGAAGCAGAAGAAGGAGAAGCAGAAGCAGAAGAAGCAGCAGAAGCAGAAGCAGAAGCAGGAGAAGATGCAGAAGGAGAAGCAGGAGAAGCAGAAGAAGGAGAAGGAGAAGGCGAAAGAGAAGGATTAGGAGTAGGAGAAGCAAAAGGATAAGCAGAAGCAGAAAGAAACGCAGAAGTAGGAGCAGCACGTGAATTAGGAGAAGCATGAGAAGCAGAAGCAGGAGAAGCAGAAGAAACTGAAGACGCAGAAGCAGAATGAGAAGCAGAAGTAGAAATTGATGCAATAGCAGAAGCAGAAGGAGAAGCAGAAGAAGGAGAAGGAGAAGGAGTAGCTGAAAGAGATGGAGAAAGAGAAGCACAACGAGAAGCAGGAGAAGCAGAAGCAGGAGAAGCAGAAGCAGAAGAAACATAAGAAGGAGAAGAAGCAGAAGCAGAAGGAGAAGCAGAAACAGAAGGAAAAGCAGAAGTAGAAGCAGGAGCAGCAGAAGAAGCAGCAGCAGGACAAGCAGAAGCAGAAGAAGCCGAAGAAGCAGAAGCAGAACCTGAAGCATAAGGACATACAGGAGAAGCAGAAGAAGCAGAATCTGGAGAAGCAGAAGGCGAAACAGAAGCAGAAAGAGAAGCAAAAGCAGAAGGAGAAGCAGAAGGAGAATCAGAAGAAACAGAAGAAGCAGAGGCAGTAGCAGAAGAAGCAGAAGATGCAGAAGCAGAAGGAGAAGCAGAAGCAGTAGTAGAAGCAGAAGAAGGAGAAGCAGAAGGAGAAGCATAAAGAGAAACAGAAGGAGAAGCAGGAGAAGCAGAAGCAGGAGAAGCAGAATTAGAAGAAATAGAAGAAGGAGAAGATGCAGAAGCAGAAAGAGAAGCAGAAACAGAAGGAGAAGCAGAAATAGAAGCAGAAGAAGCCGAAGAAGCAAAAGCAGAACCTAAAGCAGAAGGAGAAGCAGGAGAAGCAGAAGAAGCAGAATCTGGAGAAGAAGAAGGAGAACCAGAAGGAGAAGCAGAAGCAGAAAGAGAAGCAAAAGCAGAAGGAGAAGCAGAAGAAACAGAAGAAGCAGAATCAGTAGCAGAAGAAGCTGAAGATGCAGAAGCAGAAAGAGAAGCAGAAGGAATAGCAGAAGAACGAGAAGGAGAAATAGAAGGAGAAGCAGAAGGAGAAGCAGGAAAAGCAGAAGAAACAGAAGCAGACGGAGAAGCAGAAGAAGGAGAAGGAGAAGCAAGAGCAGAAGAAGCAGAAGGAAAAGCACAAGCAGAAGGAGATGCAGAAGGGGAAGCAGGAAATTCAGAAGACACAGAAGCAGAAGGAGAAGAAGAAGGTGAAGAATCAGAATCAGAAGAAGCAGAAGCAGAAATAGAAAGAGAAGCCGATGAAGAGAAGCAGAACTAGAAGCAGGAGAAGCAGAAGAAGCACAAGCGGGAGAAGCAGAAGAAGAAGAAACAGAAGAAGGAGAAGGAGCAGAAGCAGAAGGAGAAGCAGAAAGAGAAGCAGGAAAAGCAGAAGAAGCAGAAGCAGGAGAAGCAGAAGGAGAAGAAACAGGAGAAGGACAAGAAGCAGAAAGAGAAGCAGTAGAAACAGAAGAAGCAGAAAACGCAGAAGCAGAAGAAAGAGAAGAAGAAGAAGACGAAGAAGAAGTAGAAGAAGCAGCAGCATAAGGAGAAGCATAAGGAGAAGTATAAGGAGAAGTAGTAGAAGCAGAAGAAGCAGAAGCAGGAGAAGCTGAAGCAGAAGAAAAAGAATAAGCAAAAGAAGCAGAAGCAGAAGCAGTGAGAGAAGCAGAAGAAGGAGAAGGAGAAGGAGCAGCAGAAGGAGAAGCAGAAGCAGAAAGAGAAGCAGAAACAGAAGGAGAACAAGAAGGAGAAGCAGGAGAATCAGAAGAAGCAGAAAGAGAAGGAGAAGAAGGAGAAGCAGAAGTAGAATCCGAAGAAACAGAAGAAGAAGAAGCAGAAGAAACAGAAGCAAAAGAAACAGAAGAAGGAGAAGAGCAGATGCAGAAGCAGAAGGAGAAGCAGAAAGAGAAGCAGGAGAACCAGAAGAAGCAGGAGAAGCAGAAGCAGAAGAAACAGGAGAAGCCGAAGAAGCAGAAGCAGAATATGAAGCAGAAGGAGAAACAGAAGAAGCACAATCTGAAGCAGAAGCAGAAGAAACAGAAATAGTAGAATAAGCAGAAGCAGAAGCACCAGGACAAGCAGAAGAACAAGAAGGAGAAGGCGAAAGAGAAGGATTAGGAGTAGGAGAAGCAAAAGGATAAGCAGAAGCAGAAAGAGACGCAGAAGGAGAAGCAGCACGAGAAGTAGGAGAAGCAGGAGAAGCAGAATTAGGAGAAGCAGAAGAAACAGAAGACGCAGAAGCAGAATGAGAAGCAGAAGGAGAAATTGAAGCGAAGGAGAAGAAGAAGCGAAGGAGAAGCGAAGAAAGAGAAGGAGAAGTAGAAGCAGAAAGAGCAGCACAACGAGAAGCACAACAGAGAAGCAGAAGCAGGAGAAGCAGAAGCAGAAGAAACATAAGAAGGAGAAGAAGGAGAAGCAGAAGGAGAAGCAGAAACAGAAGGAAAAGCAGAAATAGAAGCAGGAGCAGCAGAAGAAGCAGCAGCAGGAGAAGCATAAGCAGAAGAAGCCGTAGAAACAGAAGCAGAACCTGAAGCATAAGGAGATACAGGAGAAGCAGAAGAAACAGAATCTGGAGAAGCAGAAGTAGAAGCAGAAGCAGAAAGAGAAGCAAAAGCAGAAGGAGAAGCATAAGGAGAAGCAGAAGAAACAGAAGAAGCAGAGGCAGTAGCAGAAGATGTAGAAGCAGAAGGAGAAGCAGAAGAAGGAGCAGGAGAAGGAAAAGCAGCAGGAGAAGCAGAAAGAGAAGCAGAAGGAGAAGCAGGAGATGTAGAAACAGGAGAAGCAGAAGCAGAAGAAACAGGAGAAGGACAAGAAGCAGAAGCTGAAGGAGAAGCAGAAAGAAAAGGAGGGGAAGCAGAAGAAGCAGAAGCAGGAGAAGCAGAAGCATAAGAATCCGAAGAAGCAGAAGGAGAACCTGAAGCAGAAGGAGAAGCAGGAGAAGCAGAAGAAGCAGAATCTGGAGAAGCAGAAGGAGAAGCAGAAGGAGAAGCATAAGCAGAAAGAGAATCAAAAGCAGAAGGAGAAGCAGAAGGAACAGAAGAAGTAGAAGCAGTAGCAGGTGTAGCAGAAGCAGAAGGAAAAGCAGAAAAACAGGAAGGAGAAGGAGAAACAGAAGGAGAAGTAGAAGGAGAAGCAGAAAGAGAAGCAGGTAAAGCAGAAGAAGAAAAAGCAGAAGGAGAATCAGAAGGAGAAGCAGAAGAAGGAGAAGGAGAAACAGAAACAGAAGAAGATGCAGAAGGAGAAGCAAGAGAAGCAGAAGAAGCAGAAGCAGAAGGAGAAGCAGAAGAAGCAGAATCTGGAGAAGCAGAAGGAGAAGCAGAAGCAGAAAGAGAAGCAAAAGCAGAAGGAGAAGCAGAAGAAACAGAAGAAGCAGAGGCAGTAGCAGAAGAAGCAGAAGATTCAGCAGCAGAAGGAGAAGCAGAAGGAAAAGCAGAAGAACTAGAAGGAGAAGGAGAAACAGAAGGAGAAGCAGAAGAAGGAGCAATAGAAGGAAAAGCAGCAGGAGAAACAGAAAGAGCAGCAGAAGGAGAAGCAGGAAATGCAGAAACAGGAGAAGAACAAGCAGAAGAAACAGGAGAAGGACAAGAAGCAGAAGTTGAAGGAGAAGCAGAAAGAAAAGGAGGGGAAGCAGAAGAAGCAGAAGCAGGAGAAGCAGAAGCATAAGAATCCGAAGAAGCAGATGCAGAACCTGAAGCAGAAGGAGAAGCAGAGAATCAGAATCTGGAGAAGCAGATGAGAAGCAGATTGAGAAGCAGAGCAGAAGAGATCAAAAGCAGATGAGAAGCAGATGAACAGAGAGTAGAGTAGAAGCAGTAGCAGTTGTAGTCAGAGCTGAGTGAAAGCTGGATGATTCAGTAGGAGAGGGAGAATC
>NW_012293271.1:0-6771 GCF_000151885.1 Dipodomys ordii | reverse complement strand
CTGTACCCCGCTGTGTCCCTACTGCATCGACGCTGTGTCTCGCTGAGTCCTACTGAGTCTCTCTCTGAGTTCCCCATTGAGTCCTACTGTATCCCCCGCTGAGTCACTCACTATGTCCCCCACTATGTCCCACTATGTCCCACTGTGTCCCCCGCTGTGTCCTTGCTGTGTCCCCGCTGTGTCCCGCTGAGTCCCGCATTGTCCCCCGCTGAGTCCCGTTGTGTCACCGCTGTGTCCCGCTGTGTCCCCGCTCTATCGATGCTGTGTCCCGCTGGGTCCCGCTGTGTCCTCTCTTTGTTCCCCGCTGTGTCCCGCTGTGTCCCCCGCTGTGTCTCTCGCTGTGTCCCGCTGTGTCCCCGGCTGTGTCCGGCTGTGTCCCGCTGTGTCCCCCGCTGTGTCCTTGCTGTGTCCCCGCTGTGTCCCGCTGTGTCCCGCAGTGTCCCCAGCTGTGTCCCGCTGTGTCACCGCTGTGTCCCGCTGTGTCCTCGCTGTGTCCCCCGCTGGGTCCCGCTTTGTCCTTGCTGTGTACCCCGCTGTGTTCCTCTGTGTCCCCGGCTGTGTCCCGCTGTGTCCCCTGCTGTGTCCCCACTGTGTCACGCTGTGCTTCGCTGTGTCCGGCTGTGTCCTCGCTCTGTCTCATTCAGTGTCCAGCTGTGTCCTCCCTGTGTCCCCCGCTGTGTCCCGCTGAGTCCCCTGCTGTGTCCCGCTGTGTCACGCTGTGTCACGCTCTGTCCCATCTGTGTCCCTCTGTGTCCAGCTCTGTCCCCGCTGTGTGTCCGCTGTGCCCTGCTGTGTACCCTTCTGTGTCCAGCTGTGTCCCCTCTGTGTCCCGCTGTGTCCCTTCTCTGTCCCCCGCTGTCCACCGCTGTGTCCCCCGGCTGTGTCCCGCAGTGTCCCCGCTGTGTCCCGCTGTGTCCTACTGTGTCCCGTGGGGTCCCGCTTTTTCCCCTCTATGTCCCCTGCTGAGTCACCTCTGTGTCCCCGCTGTGTCCAGCTGTGTCCTCGCTGTGTCCTCCGCTGTCTCTCGCTTTGTCCCACGCTGTGTCCTACTGTGTCCCACTGTGTCCCTGCTGTGTCCCCCGCTGTGTCCCGCTGTGTCCCCCGCTGTGTCCTGCTGGGTCCCGCTGTGTCCCCGCTGTGTCCCTGCTATGTCCGGATGTGTCCCTCGCTGTGTCCCGCTGGGTCCCGCTTTGTCCCCCGCTGTGTACCGCTGTGTCCCCGCAGGTTCACCGCTGTTTCACGCTGTGTCCTGCTGTGTTCCGTGGTGTCCTGCTTTGTCCCCCGCTGTGTCCCGCTGTGTCCACTGCTGGGTCCCCGCTGGGTCCCGCTGTGTCTCGCTGTTTCCCGCTGTGTCCTCGCATTGTCCCATGCTGTGTTCCGCTGTGTCCTCCCTGTGTCCCCCGCTGTGTCCCGCTGTGTCCCCCGCTGTGCCCCGCAGTTTCCCGCTGTGTCCCGCTGTGTCCACGCTGTGTCCCACTGTGTCCCCCCTGTTTCCCCGCTGTGTCCTGCTGTGTCCCGCTGTGTCACCGCTGTGTCCCGCTGTGTCCCCTCTCTATAGACGCTGTGTCCGCTGTGTCCCCCGCTGTGTCCCGCTGGGTCCCGCTGTGTTCCCCGCTGTGTCCCGCTGTGTCCCCGCAGGTTCACCACTGTTTCACGCTGTGTCCTGCTGTGTTCCTTGGTGTCCCGCTTTGTCCCCCGCTGTGTCCCGCTGTGTCCACTGCTGGGTCCCCGCTGTGTCCCGCTGTGTCTCGCTGTGTCCCGCTGTGTCCTCGCTTTGTCCCATGCTGTGTTAAGCTGTGTCCTCCCTGTGTCCCCCGCTGTGTCCCGCTGTGTCCCCCTCTGTGCTCCGCAGTTTCCCGCTGTGTCCCGTTGTGTCCCGCTGGGTCCCCCTCTGTGTCCCGCTGTGTCCCCCGCTGTGCCCCGCAGTGTCCCGCTGTGTCCCGCTCTGTCCCCCACTGTGTCCCGTTGTGTCAACAGCTGTGTACCCCGCTGTGTCCCGCTGTGTCTCTGCTGTGTCGATGCTGTGTCCCGCTGGGTCCTGCTGTGTCTCTCTCTCTGTGTTCCCCACTGTGTCCTGCTGTGTCCCCCGCTGTATCACTCGCTGTGTCCCCCGCTGTGTCCCGCTTTGTCCCGCTGTGTCCCCCGCTGTGTTCTTGCTGTGCTCCCGCTGGGTCCCTCTCTGTCCCGCAGTGTCCCCTGCTGAGTCCCGTTGTGTCACCGCTGTGTCCCGCTGTGTCCCCGCTCTATCGACGTTCTGTCCCGCTGGGTCCCGCTGTGTCCTCTCTTTGTTCCCCGCTGTGTGCCGCTGTGTCCACTGCTGGGTCCCCGCTGGGTCCCCGCTGGGTCCCGCTGTGTCTCGCAGTTTCCCGCTGTGTCCTCGCTTTGTCCCATGCTGTGTTCCGCTGTGTCCTCCCTGTGTCCCCCACTGTGTCCCGCTGTGTCCCCCGCTGTGCCCCGCAGTGTCCCGCTGTGTCCCGCTGTGTCCTCGCTGTGTCCCACTGTGTTCCCGCTGTTTCCCCGCTGGGTCCTGCTGTGTCCCGCTGGGTCCCGCTGGGTCCCCTGCTTTGTCCTGCTGTGTCCCCGCAGTGTCCCCGCTGTGTCCTGCTGTGTCCCACTGTGTCCTGTGGTGTCCCGCTTTGCCCCCACTATGTCCCCCGCTGAGTCCCCTCTGTGTCCCCGCTGTGTCCCGCTTTGTCCCCCGCTGTGTCCCGCTGTGTCCCCCGCTGTGTCCTGCTGTGTCCCGCTGTGTCCTGCTGGGTCCCGCTGTGTCCCCGCTGTGTCCCCACTGTGTCCCGCTGTGTCCCCTGCTGTGTCCCGCTGTGTCGCCGCAGGTTCACCGCTGTTTCACGCTGTGTCCTGCTGTGTTCCGTGGTGTCCCGCATTGTCCCCCGCTGTGGCCCCCCCTGAGCCACCTTGGTTTCCCCGCTGTGTCCTGCTGTGTCCTCGCTGTGTCTGCCTCTGTCTCCCGCTCTGTCCACCGCTGTGTCTCACGCTTTGTCCCCGCTGGGTCCCGCTGTGTCCCGCTCTGTTCCCCACTGTGTCCCCCGCTGAGTCCTCTATGTGTCGCCGCTGTGTCCCACTATGTCCTCGCTGTGTCCCCTGCTATCTCCCGCTTTGTCCCACGCTGTGTCCCGCTGTGTCCTCGCTGTGTCCCCCGCTGTGTCCTGCTGTGTTCCCGCTGTGTCCCAAGCTGTGTCCCGTGTGTCCCGCTGTGTCCTCGCTGTGTCCCCCGCTGTGTCCCGCTGTGTCCCCGCTGTATCGACGCTGTGTCCTGCTTGGTCCCGCTGTATCCTCGCTGTGTTCCCCGCAGTGTCCCGCTGTTTACTCCTCTGTGTCCCCCCTGTGTCCCGCTGTGTCCCGCTGTGTACTGCTGTGTCCCCCGCTGAGTCCCGCTGTGTCCCCGTTGTGTCCCAATGTGTCTTCACTGTGTCCCGCGCTGGGTCCCGCTGTGTCCCCCCTGTGTCCCCCGCTGTGTCCCGCTGTGTCCGGCTGTGTCCCCCGCTGTGTCCCCCGCAGTATCAGCGCTGTGTCCTGCTGTGTCCGCGCTGTGTCCCGCTGTGTCTCGCTGTGCCCCCACTGTGGCCCGTTGTGTTCACAGCTGTGTACCACGCTGTGTAACGCTGTGTCCCCGCTGTATCGACGCTGTGTACCGCTGGGTCCCGCTGTGTCCTCGCTGTGTTCCCCGCTGTGTCCTGCTGTGTCCCCCACTGTGTCCCCCGCTGTGTCCCTATGTGTCCCACGCTTTGTCCACCTGTGTCCCCGCAGTTTCCCCGCGGTGTCCCGCTGTTTCACACTGTGTTCTGTGGTGTCCCGATTTGTCCCCCGCTGTGTCCCCCGGTGAGTCGCCGCTGTGTCCCCGCTTTGTCCCGCTGAGTCCTCCATGTGTCTCCCTCTGTGTCCCGCTGTGTCCCCCGCTGTGTCCCGCTGTGTCCACTGCTGGGACCTGGCTGTGTCCCGCTGTGTCCCGCTGTGTCCCGCTGTGTCCTCACTGTGTCCCACTCTGTGTTCCGCTGTGTCCTCGCTTTGTCCCCCGCTGTGTCCCGCTGTGTCCCCCGCTGTGCCCTGCAGTGTACCGCTCTGCCCCGCTGTGTCCTCGCTGTGTCACGCTGTGTCCCGCTGTGTCCCTCACTGTTTCCCCTGCTGTGTCCGGCTGTGTCCCCCACTGTGTCCCGCTCTGTCCCCCTCTGTGTCCCGCTGTGTCCCCCGCTGTGTCCCACTGTGTCCCCGCAGTGTCACTGCTGTTTCCTGCTGTGTCCCGCTGTGTTCCGTGGTGTCCCTCTTTGTCTCCCGCTGTGTCCCCCGCTGTGTCCCGCTGTGTCCGACTGTGTCCCGCTCTGTCCCCGCTGTGTCGCGCTGTGTCCCGCTGTGTCCCCGCTGTGTGCCCGCTGTGTCCCGCTGTGTCCCACGCTTTGTCCTGCTGTGTCCCCGCAGTGTCCCGCTGTGTCCCACTGTGTCACACTGTGTCCCGTGGTGTCCCTCTTTATCTCCCGCTCTGTCCACCGCTGAGTCCCCTCTTTGTGGCCGCTGTGTGGTGCTGTGTCCTCGCTGTGTCCCCCGCTGTCTCCCGCTTTGTCCCCCGCTGAGTCCCCTCTGTGTCGCCGCTGTGTCCCCCTGTGTCCTCGCTGTGTCCCCTGCTGTCTCCCGCTTTGTCTCATGCTGTGTTCCGCTGTGTCCCGCTGTGTCCCCGCTGTGTCCCCAGCTGTGTCCCGCTGTGTACCCTGCTGTGTCCTGCTATGTTCCCGCAGTGTCCCCGCTGTGTCCCGCTGTGTCCCGCTGTGTCCTTGCTGTCTCCCCAGCTGTGTACCCCACTGTGTTCCGCGTGTCCCTGCTGTATCGACGCTGGGTCCCGCTGGGTACCGCTGTGTCATCCCTGTGTCCCCCGCTGTGTCCCGCTGTGTCCCCTGCTGTGTCTCTGCTGTGTCCCCGCTGTGTCCCGCTGTGTCCCGCTCTGTCCGGCACTGTGTCCCGCTCTGTCTACTGCTGTGTCCCCGCTGTGTCCCGCTGTGTCCAGCTGTGTCCCTGCTGTATCCACGCTGGGTCCCGCTGGGTCCTGCTCTGTCATCCCTGTGTCCCCCGCTGTGTCCCGCTGTGTCCCCCGCTGTGTCTCTGCTGTGTCCCCGCTGTGTCCCGCTGTGTACTGCTGTGTCCCCCGCTGAGTCCCGCTGTGTCCCAATGTGTCCCATTGTGTCCTCGCTCTGTCCCCCGCTGTGTCCCGCTGTGTCCTCCCTGTGCCCCCGCTGTGTCCCGCTGTATCCCCCGCTGTGTCCCCCGCTATGTCCCGCTGTGTCCCCCGCTGTGTCCCACTGTGTCCTTTCTGTGTCCCATGCTGTGTGCCCCTGTGTCCTTGCTGTGTCCCCCGCTGTGTCCCGCTGTGTCCTGCTGTGTCACGCTGTTTCCCCACTGCGTCCCCGCTGTGTCCCTCTGTGTACCCCGCTGTGACCAGCTTTGTCCCCGCTGTGTCTCGCTGTGTCCCACGCTCTGTCCCCCACTGTGTCCCGCTCTGTCCCCACTGTGTCCCGCTGTGTCCCCCGCTGTGTCCCACTGTGTCCACGCAGTATCACTGCTGTTTCCTGCTGTGTCCCGCTATGTTCCGTGGTGTCCCTCTTTGTCTCCCGCTGTGTCCCCGGCTGTTTCCCGCTGTGTCCTGCTGTGTCACGCTGTTTCCCCACTGTGTCCCCGCTGTTTCCCTCTGTGTATCCCGCTGTGTCCAGCTTTGTCCCCGCTGTGTCTCGCTGTGTCCCACACGCTGTCCCCCACTGTGTCCCGCTGTGTCCCCCGCTGTTTCGCATTGTGTCCCCCACTGTGTCCTGCTGTGTCCTCGCAGGTTCACCTCTGTTTCCCGCTGTGTCCCGATGTGTTCCGTGGTGTCCTCGCTGTGTCCCCCTGCTGTGTCCCATTGTGTCCCGCTGTGTCCTCGCTGTGTCCCCGTGCTGTGTCCCGTTGTGTCCCGCTGTTTCACCGCTGTGTCCCACACTGTGTCCCGCTGTGTCCCCCACTGTGTCCGCTGTGTCCCCAAGGGTTCACCTCTGTTTCCCGCTGTGTCCCTTTGTGTGCCGCTGTGTCCTCGCTGTGTCCCCGCTGTGTCCCGCTGTGTCCCCGCAGGTTCACCTCTGTTTCCCACTGTGTCCCGTTGTGTGCCGCTGTGTCCTGGCTGAGTCCCCTACTGTCTCCCTCTCTGTCCCCCGCTGTGTCTCACGCTTTGTCCCCACTGTGTCCCACTGTGTACGGCTGTGTCCGGCTGTGCCCCCACTGTGTCCCGTTGTGTCCACAGCTGTGTACCAAGCTGTGTACAACGCTAGAGTAACGAAGTGTACCAGCTGTATCGACGCTGTGTCCCGCTGTGTCCCGCTGTGTCCTCGCTGAGTTCCCCGCTGTGTCCCGCTGTGTCCACCGCTGTGTCCCCAGCTGTGACCTCGCTGTGTCCCTGCTGTGTCCTGCTGTGTCCTACACTGGGACCACCACTGTGTGTCACTGAGTCCACCGATATGTCCCACTAAGTCCAACTAGTGTCCCGATATGTCCACCGATGTGTCACACTGTGACCCCTCTATGTACCCAACTGATGTGCCTGCTGTATCCCGCTGAGTCTCACGCTATGTCCCGCTGAGTCCCACTGGGGTCCCCCGCAAGGTCCCACTGGTGTCCCCATGGAATCCCCGGCTAGGAGACACACTCTGTCCCCCTGGAGATCTCCGCAGGATCCAATATGGGGCAAACCGCTGGGTCTAGACTGGGACAAATCTATGTATCCACATTCACCCCCAAAAAGGA
>NW_012293270.1:0-3188 GCF_000151885.1 Dipodomys ordii | reverse complement strand
GTGTCCCGCTTTGTCCTCGTGTGTCCCTGCTATATACCGCTATGTTCCTCGCTCTCTCCCGCTGTTTCCTGCTGTGTCTCGCTGTGTCCACGCTATATCTGCTCTGTCCCCCGCTGTGTCCCGCTGTGTCCCTGCTGTATCCCCGATGTGTCCCACTGTGTACCCCGCTGTGTCCCGCAGTGTTCCGCTGTATCCCCCGCTGTGTTCCCCTCTGTGTCCTGCTGTGTCCGGCTGTGTCCCGCTGTGTACTCGCTGTGTCCCCGCTGTGTTACCCACTGTGTCCTTTAATGTGTCCCCAGCTGAGTCCCGCTGTGTCCCCCGCTGTTTACCGCTGTGTCCCCAACTGTGTCCCCCGCTTTGTCCCCGCTCTGTCCCCTCTCTGTCCCTCTGTGTTCCGCTGTGTCCGTGTCCCCGCTGTTTCCCACTGTGACCCATGCGCTGTCCTGCTGTGTCCCCGTTGTCCACCGGTGTGTCCCCTCTGTCCCCTGCTGTGTCCCCGCTGTGTCCCGATGTCGTCCCGCTGTGTCGCCGCTTTGTCACTGCTGTGTCTCGCTGTGTCCCGCTGTGTCGCTGCTGTGTCCCCGCTGTGTCCCACTGTGTCCTCGCAGTGTCCCCGCTGTGTCCCGCTGTGTCCGGCTGTGTCCCGCTGTGTTCTGCTGTGTCCGCCTCTGTGTCCCCGGCTGTGTCCCGCTGTGTCCCTGCTGTGTCCCCGCTGGGTCCCGCTGTGTCTCGCTGTGTCCCCGCTGTGTCCCGCTGTGTCCCTGGTGTGTCCTCACTGTGTAACCGCTAAGCCCCTCTGTGTCCCCGCAGTGTCCCACTGTGTCCCCCGCTGTTTCCCCAATGTGTCCCCGCTGTGTCCTCCTGTGTCCCGCTGTGTCCTCGCTGTGTCCTTCTGTATCCTGCTGTGTCCCCCCTGTGTCCCCCACTATTTCCCCGCTGTGACTTGCTGTGTCCATGCTGTGTCCCCCGCAGTGTCCCGCTGTGTCCCGCTGTGTCCCCCGCTGTGTTCCCCGCTGTGTCCCACTGTGTCCTCGCTGTGTCCCCGCTGTGTCCTGCTGTGTCCTGCTGTGTCCCGCTGTGTTCTGCTGTGTCCGCATCTGTGTCCCCCGCTGTGTCCTGCTGTGTCCCCGCTGTGTCTCCGCTGGGTTCCGCTGTGTCTCTCTGTGTCCCTGCTGTGTCCCCGCTGTGTCCTGCTGTGTCCCCGCTTTGTCCCGCTGTGTCCCGCTGTGTCACCGCTGTGTCCCTATGTGTACCGCTATGTCTGCCTCTGTGTATCCCGCTGTGTCCTGCTGTGTCTCCCGCTGTGCCCTGCTGTGTACTCGCTGTGTCCCCCACTGTTTTCCCCGCTTTGTCACCCGCTGTGTCCTTTGATGTGTCCCTAGCTGAGTCCCGCTGTGTCCCCCGCTGTTTACCGCTGTATCCCCCACTGTGTCCCCCGCTTTGTCCCCGCTGTGTCCCCGCTGTGTCCCGCTGTGTCCCGCTGTGTCCCCCTGTCGCCCCCTGTGTCCCCCTGTGTCTCCGCTGTTTGCCACTGTGACCCCCGCGCTGTGTACCGCTGTGTCCCCGCTGTGTCCCTGCTGTGTTCCACTCTCTCCCACTGTGTGCGGCTCTGTGTCCCCTGCTGGGTCCCCCGCTGTGTCCTGCTGTATCCCGGTGTGTCCCGCTTTGTCCCCCACTGTGTCCCGCTCTTTCCCACTGTGCCCCTGCTGTGTCCGCGCTGCGTCCCGCTGTGTACCCCGCTGTGTCCCACTGTGTCCCGCTGTGTGCCCCCTTGTTCCCCTCTGTGTCCTGCTGTGTCCCCTGCTGTGTCCCCGCTGTGTCCCTCTGTGTCCCCGCTGTGTAACGCTGTGTCCCACTTTGTGTCCCGCTGTGTCCCCCACTGTGTCCCTGCTGTGTCGCTTTGTGTCCCGCTGTGTCCCGCTGTGTACCCCGCAGTGTCCTGCTGTGTCGCCGATGTGTCCCGCTGTGTCCCGCTGTGTCCCCACTGTGTCCCGCTGTGTCCCCGCTGTGTCCCCTGCTGCGTCCCGCTGTGTCCCTGGATGTGTCCCCCGCTGTGTCCCGATGTGTACCGCTGTGTCTGCCTCTGTGTCCCTCGCTGTGTCCTGCTGTGGCCCCCGCTGTGTCCGGTTGTGTTTCCCGCTGTGTCCCCGCTGTGTCCCGCTGTGTCCCGCTGTGTCCCCGCTGTGTCCCACTGTGTCCCGCTGTGTGCCCCCTTTGTTCCCCTCTCTGTCCTGCTGTGTCCCCTGCTGTGTCCCCGCTGTGTCCCGCTATGTCCCCGCTGTGTAACGCTGTGTCCCACTTTGTGTCCCGCTGTGTCCCCCACTGTGTCCCTGCTGTGTCGCTTTGTGTCCCGCTGTGTCCCGCTGTGTACCCCGCAGTGTCCTGCTGTGTCGCCGATGTGTCCCGCTGTGTCCCGCTGTGTCCCCACTGTGTCCCGCTGTGTCCCCGCTGTGTCCTCTGCTGCGTCCCGCTGTGTCCCCGGCTGTGTCCCCCGCTGTGTCCCGATGTGTACCGCTGTGTCTGCCTCTGTGTCCCTCGCTGTGTCCTGCTGTCTCCCCCGCTGTGTCCGGTTGTGTTTCCCGCTGTGTTCCGCTGTGTCCCGCCGTGTCCCCGCTGTGTCCCGCTGTGTCCCACTGTGTCCCCGCTGTGTCCCGATGTGTACCGCTGTGTCTGCCTCTGTGTACCCTGCTGTGTCCTGCTGTGTCCTCGCTGTGTCCCCCGCTGTTTCCCGCTGTGTCCCCCGCTGTGTCACCCACTGTGTCCTTTAATGTGTCCCCAGCTGAGTCCCGCTGTGTCCCCCGCTGTTTACCGCTGTGTCCCCCACTGTGTCCCCCGCTTTTTCCCCGCTCTGTCCCCGCTCTGTCCTTCTGTGTCCCGCTGTGTCCATCTGTGTCCCCGCTGTTTCCCACTGTGACCCACGCGCTGTCCTGCTGTGTCCCTGTTGTCCACCGGTGTGTCCCCTCGGTCCCCTGCTGTGTCCCCGCTGTGTCCCGATGTCGTCCCGCTGTGTCGCCGCTTTGTCACTGCTGTGTCTCGCTGTGTCCCGCTGTGTCCCTGCTGTGTTCCACTCTGTCCCCACTGTGTCCCGCTTTATTCCTCTGTGTCCCCCATTGTGTCCTCTGTGTGCCCCCTTTGTTCCCCTCTGTGTCCTGCTGTGTCCCTGCTGTGTCCCCGCTGTGTCCCACTGT
>NW_012293269.1:0-3583 GCF_000151885.1 Dipodomys ordii | reverse complement strand
TCCCGCTGTGTCTCGCTGTGTTCCAGCTGTGTCTGATGTGTCCGCGTTGTTCCACGATTTGTCCCCCACTGTCCCCCGCTGTGTCCCTCGCTGTGTACCTCTGAGTCCTGCTCTGTCCTCGCTTTGTCCCCGCGATGTCCCGCTGTGTCCCCACTGTGTCCCTGCTGTGTTCCACTCTCTCCCGCTGTGTGCGGCTCTGTGTCCCCCGCTGTGTCCCCCGCTGTGTCCCGCTGTATCCCGGTGTGTCCCGCTTTGTCCCCCGCTGTGTCCCGCTGTTTCCCACTGTGCCCCTGCTGTGTCCCCGCTGTGTCCCGCTGTGTACCACACTGTGTCCCACTGTGTCCCGCTGTGTGCCCCCTTTTTTCCCCTCTGTGTCCTGCTGTGTCCCCTGCTGTGTCCCTGCTGTGTCCCGCTGTGCCCAGCTGTGTAACGCTGTGTCCCCCTTTGTGTCCAGCTGTGTACCCTGCTGTGTCCCCGCTGTGTCCCGCTGTGTCCCTGCTGTGTAACGCTGTGTCCCCCTTTGTGTCCCGCTGTGTCCCCCGCTGTGTCCTGGTTGTGTCTCTTTCTGTCCCGCTGTGTCCCTCTGTGTACCCCGCAGTGTCCTGCTGTGTCACCCGATGTGTGCCGCTGTGTCCCGCTGTGTCCCCGCTGTGTCCCCTGCTGTGTCCCGCTGTGTCCCCGGCTGTGTCCCCCGCTGTGTCCCGCTCTTTCACGCTGTGTCCCGCTGTGTCCTTGCTGTGTACCCCACTGTGTCCCCGCTTTGACATGATGTGTCCCTGCTGTGTGCCCCGCTGTGTCCCTGCTGTGTCCCTTTGTGTCCCGCTGTGTCCCGCTGTGTACCCCGCAGTGCCCTGCTGTGTCACCCGCTGTGTCCCGCTGTGTCCCGCTTTGTCCCCACTGTGTCCCGCTGTGTCCCCGCTGTGTCCCCTGCTGTGTCCCGCTGTGTCCCCTGCTGTGTCCCCCGCTGTGTCCCGCTCTTCCACGCTGTGTGTGCTGCTGTGTCCTTGCTCTATCCCCATTTGTGTCCCGCTGTGTCCTCGCTGGGTCCCCCGTTGGGTCCCGCTGTGTCCCCATGTGTCTTGCTGTGCCCTCGCTGTGTATCCCTCTGTGTCCCGCTGTGTCCTTGCTGTGTCCCCCACTGTGTCCCCGCTGTGACCCGATGTGGCTCTGCTGTGTCCTCCACTGTGTCCCGCTGTGTCCCCGGCTGTGTCCCCCGCTGTGTCCCGCTCTTTCCCGCTGTGTCCTTGCTGTGTCCCCATTTTTGTCCCGCTGTGTCCTCTCTGTGTCCCCCGCTGTGTCCCGCTGTGTCCCCATGTGTCACGCTGTGTCCTCTCTGTGTATCGTTCTGTGTCCCTCTGTGTCCTCGCTGTGTCCCACACTGTGTCCCCGCTGTGATCCGCTGTGTCCCTGTTGTGTCCCCCGCTGTGTCCCCTGGTGTGTCCCGCTGTGTCCCCGGCTGTGTCCCCAGCTGTGTCCTGCTCTTTCCCGCTGTGTCCTGCTGTGTCCTTGCTGTGTCCCCATTTGTGTTCCGCTGTGTCCTCTCTGTGTCCCCCGCTGTGTCCCCATGTGTCACAATGTGTCCTCTCTGTGTATCCCTCTGTGTCCCGCTGTGTCCTCGCTGTGTCCCCCATTGTGTCCACGCTGTGACCCGCTGTGTCCATGCTGTGTCCCCGCTGTGTCCCGCTGTGTCCTGTTGTGTCCCGATGTCCAGCGCTGTGACCCGTTGTGTCCCCGCTGTTTGCATGTGTGTTCCCGCGGTCCTCCGCTGTGTTCCCCGCTGAGTCACCCGCTGTGTCCTTTGGTGTGTCCCCAGCTGAGTCCCGCTGTGTCCCCTGCTGTTTACCGCTGTGTCCCCCGCTTTGTCCCCGCTGTGTCCCCGCTCTGTCCCGTTGTGTCCCGCTGTGTCCCTCTGTGTCGCCCCCTGTGTCCCCCTGTGTCTCCGCTGTTTCCCACTGTGACCCCCGCGCTGTCCTGCTGTGTCCCCGTTGTCCACCAGTGTGTCCCCTCTGTCCCCCGCTGTGTCCCCGCTGTGTCCCGATGTGTCCCGCTGTGTCGGCGCTTTGTCACTGCTGTGTCCCGCTGTGTCCCGCTGTGTTCACGCTGTTTCCCGCTCTGTCCCAGGCTGTGTCCCGCTGTGTCCCCCGCTGTGTTCCGCTGTGTCGCTGCTGTGTCCTGCTGTGTCACAGCTGTGTCCCCGGTGTGTCCCGCTGTGTCCCCGCTGTGTCCCCGCTGTGTCCCCCGCTGTGTCCCCGCTGTATCCCACTCTGTCCCTGTTGTGTCCCCGCTCTGTTCCCCGCTGTGTCCCAGCTGTGTCCCACCCTGTCCCCACTGTGTCCCGCTTTTTCCTGCTGTGTCCCCCGCTGTGTCCCGCTGTGTCCCCCTTGTGTCCGGTTGTGTTTCCCGCTGTGTCCTGCTTTGTACCCTCTGTGTCCCGCTGTGTACCGATGTGTCCCCGCTGTGTCTCCCTGCTGTCCCCCACTGTGTCCCCACTCTGTTCCGCTGTGTCCCAGCTGTGTCCCCGCTGTGTCTCCCTGCTGTCCCGGCTGTGTCCCTCTGTGTCCCGCTGTGTCCCGCTGTGTCCTCGCTGTGTCCTCGCTGTGTCCCCGCTTTTTCCCGCTATGTCCTGCTGTATCCGGCTGTTCCTGTTGTCCCCCCCTTTGTCCCCTGCTCTGTCGCAGCTGTGTCCCGCTGTGTCCTCCGCTGTGTCCCGCTGTGTCCCCTGCTGTGTCTCCATCTGTGTCCCACTGTGTCCCGTTGTGTCCTTGCTGTTTCCCCGCTGTGTCCTGCTGTGTCCCTCTGTGTCCCCGCTGTCCCCCGTGTGTCCCCTGCTGTGTCCCCCGATGTGTCCCGCTGTGTCCCCGCTGGGTCCCAGCTGGGTCCCGCTGGGTCCCGCTGTGTCCTGGCTGTGTCCCCGCTGTGTCCCGCTGTGTCCCTGGTGTGTCCACACTGTGTAACCGCTAAGCCCCTCTGTGTCCCCGCAGTGTCCCACTGTGTCCCCCGCTGTTTCCCCGCTGTGTCCCCGCTGTGTCCTCCTGTGTCCCACTGTGTCCTCGCTGTGTCCTTCTGTATCCTGCTGTGTCCTCCGCTGTGTCCCCCACTATTTCCCCGCTGTGACTTTCTGTGTCCATGCTGTGTCCCCCGCTGTGTTCCCCGCTGTGTCCCACTGTGTCCTCGCTGTGTCCCCGCTGTGTCCCGCTGTGTTCTGCTGTGTCCGCCTCTGTGTCCCCCGCTCTGTCCTGCTGTGTCCCCGCTGTGTCACTGCTGGGTCCCGCTGTTTCTCGCTGTGTCCTGCTGTGTCCCCGCTGTGTCCCGCTGTGTCCCGCTGTGTCACCGCTGTGTCGCCACTGTGTCCCGCTGTGTCCCTGCTGTGTCCGCTGCTGTGTCCCGCTGTGTCCCCGGCTGTGTCCCCCGCTGTGTCCTGCTCTTTCACGCTGTGTTCCGCTGTGTCCTTGCTTTGTCCCCATTTGTGTCCCGCTGTGTTCTCGCTGGGTCCGGCTGGGTCCCTATGTGTCACGCTGTGTCCTCGCTGTGTATCCCTCTGTGTCCCGCTGTGTCCTTTGCTGTGTCCCCCACTGTGTCCCCG
>NW_012293268.1:0-3733 GCF_000151885.1 Dipodomys ordii | reverse complement strand
TGTGCTTGTTCTTATGCTTCTTCTTCTACTTCTGCTTCTCCTGCTTCTTTTGATTCACCTTTTGCTTCTGCTTCTTCTGATTTTCCTGCTTCTCCTTCGGCTTCTCCCTCTGCCTCTCCTTCTACTTCTCCTTCTTTTTCTCCTTCTCCTTCTCGTTCTTCTGCTTTTCCTTCTGCTTCTACATCTTCTCCTTCTCCCTCTGCTTCTGCTTCTCATGCTTCTTCTTTTTCTTCTGCTTCTGCTTCTCCAGCTTCTGCTTCTTTTGCTTCTCCTGCTTCTCTTTCTGCTTCTCCTGCTGCTTGTCCTTCTGCTCCTCCTTCTCCTTCTTCTACTTCTCCTTCTGCTTCTACTTCTTCTTCTTCTTCTTCTCCTTCTGCTTCTCATGCTTCTCCTTCTTCTTTTGCTTCTTCTTCTCCTTTTGCTTCTTCTTCTTCTTCTTCTTCTTCTTCTTCTTCTTCTTCTTCTTCTTCTTCTTCTTCTTCTTCTTCTTCTTCTTCTTCTTCTTCTTCTTCTTCCTCTGTATCTTCTGTTTCTGCTTCTCCTGCTTCTTCTGCTTCTCCTGCTTCTCTTTCTTCTTCTCATTCTTCTGCTTCTCCTTCTGCTTCTCATATTGCTTCTGCTGCCCTTCCTTCTCCTTCTCCTTCTCCTACTTCTGCTTCTTCTTCTGCTTCTGCTTCTTCTGCTTCTCCTTCTGCATCTTCTTCTGCTTATGTTTCTCCTTCTGCTGCTTCTTCTGCTTCTGCTTCTCCTTCTCCTTCTTCTGCTTCTCCTTCTGATTCTCCTTCTGCTTCTCCTTCTCCTTCTCGTTCTTCTGCTTTTCATACTGCTTTTCCTTCTGCTTCTTCTACAACGACTACTGCTTCTGCTTCTTTTGTTTCTTCTGCTTCTACTTCTGCTTTTGATTCTCTTTTTGCTTCTGCTTCTCCTTCTGCTTCTCCAGATTCTGCTTCTTCTACTTCTCCTGCTTCAGGTTCTGCTTCTGCTTCTTCGGATTCTTATGCTTCTGCTTCTTCTGCTTCCCCTCCTTCTCTTTCTGCATCTCCTTCTGTTTCTGCTTCTCTTTCTGCTTCTCCTTCTGCTTCTCCTTCTGCTTCTGCTACTTCTCCTTCTTCTGTTTCTTCTTCTTCTGCTTCTCCTGCTTCTCGTTCTGCTTCTCTTCGTCTGCTTCTCTTTCTGCTTCTGCTTCTCCTTCTGCTTCTCCAGATTCTGCCTCTTCTGCTTCTCCTGCTTCTCCTTCTGCTTCAGGTTCTGCTTCTGCTTCTCCTGCTGCTGCTTCTTCTGCTTCTCCTGCTTCTCCTTCTGCTTTTCCTTCTGTTTCTGCTTCTCCTCCTGCTTCTTCTTCTTGTCCTTCTCCTGTTTCTTCTGCTTATGCTTCTCCTGTTTCTGCTTCTCCTGCTTCTCCTTCTGCTGCTCTTTCTGCTTCTCCTGCTGCTTTTACTTCTCCTGCTCTTTCTTCTGCTTCTCTTTCTGCTTCTCCTTCAGTTTCTCCTACTCCTTCTCCTTCTCGTTCTTCTGCTTTTCCTTCTGCTTCTCCTTCTGCTTCTGCATCTTCTGCTGCTTCTGCTACTGCGTCTGCTTCTTCTGTTTCTTCTACTTCTCCTTCTGCTTCTCCTTCTGCTTTTGCTTCTCTTTCTGCTTCTGCTTCTCCTTCTGCTTCTCCAGATTCTGCTTCTTCTCCTTCTCCTGCTTCTCCTTCTGCTTCAGGTTCTGCTTCTGCTTCTTCGGCTTCTTCTGCTTCTGCTTCTCCTGCTGCTGTTTCTTCTGCTTCTCCTTCTTCTCCTTCTGCTTTTCCTTCTGTTTCTGCTTTTCCTTCTGCTTCTGCTTCTTCTCCTTCTGTTTCTTCTGCTTCTGCTTCTCCTGCTGCTGCTTGTCCTGCTTCTCGTTCTGCTTCTCTTTCTGCTTCTCCCTTTCCTTCTCCTTCTTCATCTGCTTCTCCTTCTGCTTCAATTTCTCCTTCTGCTTCTCATTCTGCTTCTGCGTCTTCTGTTTTTTCTGCTTCTCCTGCTTCTGCTTCTTCTGCTTCTCCTGCTTCTCGTGCTGCTTCTCCTTCTGCGTCTCTTTCTGCTTCTGCTTATCTTTCCGCTTCTCCTACTCCTAATCCTTTTCTTTTGCCTTCTCCTTCTTCTGCTTCTGCTTCTCCTGCTGCTTCTGCTTCTGTTTATTCTACTATTTCTGTTTCTTCTGCTTCTGCTTCAGATTGTGCTTCTTCTGTTTCTCCTTCTGCTTCAGATTCTGCTTCTGCTTCTTCTGTTTCTCCTTCTTCTGCTTCTCCTGCTTCTTCTGCTTCTCCTGCTTCTCTTTCTGCTTCTCCTTCTTCTTCTGCTTCTCCTTCTGCTTCTGCTTCTGCTCTTCTCCTTCTTCTGTTTCTTTTGCTTCTGTTTCTTCTGCTTCTTCTTCTTCTGTTTCTTCTGATTCTACTTCTACTTCTGCTTCTCCTTCTTCTCCTTCTCTTTCTGCTTCTACTTATACTTCTTCTGATTCTCCTGCTTCTCCTTCTTGTTCTCCTTCTGTTTCTGCTTCTCTGTCTGCTTCTGCTTCTCCTTCTCCTTCTCCCTCTGATTCTGCTTCTTATGCTTATTCTTTTTCTTCTGCTTCTGCTTCTCCTGCTTCTGCTTCTTCTGCTTCTACTGCTTCTCCTTATGCTTCTCCTTTTCCTTATGCTTCTCCTTTTCCTTATGCTTCTTCTTCTTCTTCTTCTTCTTCTTCTTCTTCTTCTTCTTCTTCTTCCTCTTCCTCTTCCTCTTCTTCTTCTTCTTCTTCTTCTTCTTCTTCTTCTTCTTCTTCTTCTTCTTCTTCTTCTTCTTCTTCTTCTTCTTCTTCTTCTTCTCTTTCTTTTGCTTCTGCTTTTCCTGCTTCTTCTGCTTCTACTGCTTCTCTTTCTGCTTCTCATTCTGCTTCTGCTTCTCCTTCTGCTTCTCCTATTGCTTCTGCTGCTCTTCCTTCTCCTTCTCCTACTTCTGCTTCTCCTTCTGCTTCTGCTTCTCCTTATATTTCTCTTTCTCCTTCTCGTTCTTCTGCTTCTACTTCTGCTTTTGTTTCTGCTACTTATGCTTCTTCTGTTTCATTTGCTTCTGCTTCAGTTGCTTCTGCTTCTTAGCTTCTCCTGCTTCTCCTGCTTCTGTTTCTGCTTCTTCTTCTTCTTCTCATTCGGGTTCTCCTGCTTCTGCTTCTTGTGCTTCTCCTGCTTCTCTTTCTGCTACTCATTCTGCTTCTGCTTCTCCTTCTGCTTCTGCTTCTCCTCCTTCTCCTTCTCCTTCTCCTACTTCTGCTTCTCCTTCACCTTCTGCTTCTTCAGCTTCTCCTGCTTCTCCTTCTGCATCTCCTTCTGCTTGTGCTTGTTCTTATGCTTCTTCTTCTGCTTCTGCTTCTCCTGCTTAATTTGGTTCACCTTTTGCTTCACCTGCTTCAACTTCTGCATCTCCTTCTGCTTGTGCTTGTTCTTATGCTTCTTCTTCTGCTTCTGCATACTCCTGCTTCTTTAGGTTCACCATTATGCTTCTGCTACCTTCTGCTTATCCTAGCTACTCATACGACATCTCCCTCTGCCTCTCCTACTGCTACTCCCATCAGAATCTCATACACATTCTTCGGCTTATCCCTACGACATCTCCTAACGCTTCTAATCATCTTCTTCTCCCTCAGCTACGGCTCACAGGCTACTACTTTTTAATTCAGTTCAGCTTCTTCTGGGTCAGCTTCATCTGCTACCAAGATACATATTCAGCATCCCCTA
>NW_012293266.1:0-1947 GCF_000151885.1 Dipodomys ordii | reverse complement strand
TCACAGCGGGGGACACAGCAGTAAACAGCGCGACACAGCGGGACACAGCGGGACACAGCGTGGGAAACAGCGGGGGACATAGCGGGACACAACTGGGGACACAGGGGGGACACAGCGGGACACAGCGGGACAAAGCGGGGGACACAGCGGGACAAAGCGGGACAGGCGGGGGACACAGCGGGGGACACAGCGGGACACAGCGGGGGGCACAGCGGGACACAATGGGGGACAGAGCGTATGACACAGCGAGACACAGCACGGACAAAGCTGGACACATTGGGGTACACACAGGTACACAACGGGGATACAGCAGGGAAACAGCGTGACACAGCGGGACACAGCGGGGGACACAGCGGGACACAGCGGGGGACACAGCGAGAACACAGCGGGACACAGCGGAGGACACAGCAAGGACACAGCGGGACACAACGGGGGACACAGCGGTTCACAGTGGAGGACACAGCAAGGACACAGCGGGACACAGCGGGGTACACAGGGCGGACACAGCGGGACACAGCGGGGGACACAGCGGGACACAGCGGGGGACACAGCGAGGACACAGCGGGGGACACAGCGGGGACACAGCGGGACACAGCGGGGGAACAGAGCGAGGACCCAGCGGGACCCAGCGGGACACAGCGTCAATACAGCGGGGACACAGCGTTACACAGCGTGGTACACAGCTGTGGACACAATGGGACACAGCGGGATACACAGCAGGACACAGCGGGACACAGCTTGGGACACAGCGGGGACACAGTAGGACACAGCGGGGACAAAGCGTGATACACAGCGGGGGACAGAACGTGAAACAGCGGGGGACACAGCGAAGACACAGCGGGACACAGCGGTGACAAAGCGGGGGACACAGGGGGGCACAGCAGGAGACAGTGGGGGACACAGCGAGTTCACATTGGTACACAGCAGGGACCCAGCGGGACTCAGTGGGGGACACAGCAGTACACAGCAGGACACAGCAGGACAGAGCGGGGGACACTGCGGGACACAGTGGGGGACAGAGCGTGGGACACAGCGAGACACAGCAGGGACAAAGCTGGACACAGCGGGGTATACAGAGGTACACAGCGGGGGAAACAGCGGGACACAGCGGGGGACACAGCGGGACACAGCAGGGGACACAGCGAGGACATATGGGGACACAGCGGGGACACAGGGAGACTCAGCAGGGGACACAGCAGTACACAGCGGGACACAGCGGGACACAACAGGGGACACAGAGGTGTACACAGCGAGACACAGCGGGGAACACAGCGAGGACACAGCGGGGGACATAGCGTGACACAGCAGGGACAGAGTGGGACACAGTGGGACACAGCGGGACACAGCGGGGGACACAGCGGGACACAGCAGGGGACACATCGAGGACACAGCGGGCCACATCGGGGGACACAGCGAGGACACAGAAGGGGACAAAGCGGGGGACACAGCGGGACTCAGCGGGGAAAACAGCGAGGACCCATCGGGACACAGCATCAATTCAGCGGGGACACAGTATTACACAGGGTGGTCCACAGCTGTGGACACAACAGGACACAGTGGGGGCACAGCGGGACACAGCGGGACACAGTGGACACAGCGCGGACAAAGCGTGATACACAGCGGGGGAAAGAACGTGAAACAGCGGGGGACACAGCGAAGACACAGCGGGACACAGCGGTGAAAAAGCGGGGGACACAGCGGGGGACACAGCGGGACACAGCTGGGGACACAGGGGGGCACAGCAGAGACAGTGGGGGACACAGCGAGGACACATTGGTACACAGCAGGTACCCAGCGGGACTCAGTGGGGGACACAGCAGTACACAGCAGACACAGCGGGACACAGCTGGGAAACAAAGGGGTACACAGCAGACACAGCCGGGAACACAGCGAGACACAGCGGATAGAGCGGGACACAGCAGTAGACACAGCGGGACACAGCGGGGA
>NW_012293265.1:0-6777 GCF_000151885.1 Dipodomys ordii | reverse complement strand
GAAACAGGAGAAGCAGAAGCAGAAGAAACAGGAGAAGGACAAGAAGCAGAAGCAGAAGGAGAAGCAGAAACAGAAGGAGAAGCAGAAAGAGAAGGAGGGAAAGCAGAAGAAGCAGAAGCAGGAGAAGCAGAAGCATAAGAATGCGAAGACGCAGAAGCAGAATTGAAGCAGAAGGAGAAGCAGGAGAAGCAGAAGAAGCAGAATCTGGAGAAGCAGAATGAGAAGCAGAAGGACAAGCAGAAGCAGAAAGAGAATCAAAAGCAGAAGGAGAAGCAGAAGAAACAGAAGAAGTAGAAGCAGTAGCAGGTGTAGCAGAAGCAGAAGGAAAAGCAGAAAAACAGGAAGGAGAAGGAGAAACAGAAGGAGAAGTAGAAGGAGAAGCAGAAAGAGAAGCAGGTAAAGCAGAAGAAGAAGAAGCAGAAGGAGAATCAGATGGAGAAGCAGAAGAAGGAGAAGGGGAAACAGAAGCAGAAGAAGATGCAGAAGGAGAAACAGGAGAAGCAGAAGAAGCAGAAGCAGAAGGAGAAGCAGGAGAAGCAGAAGAAGCAGAATCTGGAGAAGCATAAGGAGAACCAGAAGGAGAAGCAGAAGCAGAAAGAGAAGCAAAAGCAGAAGGAGAAGCAGAAGAAACAGAAGAAGCAGAATCAGTAGCAGAAGAAGCTGAAGATGCAGAACCAGAAAGAGAAGCAGAAGGAATAGCAGAAGAACGAGAAGGAGAAATAGAAGGAAAAGCAGAAGGAGAAGCAGAAGCAGAAGAAACAGAAGAAGGAGAAGACCAGAAGCAGAAGCAGAAGGAGAAGCAGAAGCAAAAGGAGAAGCAGAAAAATCAGAAGCTGAAGCAGAAGAAGAAGAAAGAGAAAAAGCAGAAGAAGCAGAAGAAGAAGCAGCAGGAGAAGCAGAAGAAGAAGAAGAAGGAGAAGGAGAAAGAGAAGGATTAGGAGTAGGAGAAACAGAAGGATAAGCAGAAGCAGAAAGAGAAGGAGAATGAGAAGGAGAAGCAGGAGAAGCAGAAGAAGCAGAAGCAGGAGAAGCAGAAGCAGAATGAAAAGCAGAAGAAGGAGAAATTGAAACAGAAGAAGATGCAGAAGGAGAAGCAGAAGCAGTAGTAGAAGCAGAAGAAGGAGAAGCAGAAGGAGAAGCATAAAGAGAAACAGAAGGAGAAGCAGGAGAAGCAGAAGCAGGAGAAGCAGAATCAGAAGAAATAGAAGAAGGAGAAGAAGCAGAAGCAGAAAGAGAAGCAGAAACAGAAGGAGAAGCAGAAAAAGAAGCAGAAGAAGCCGAAGAAGCAAAAGCAGAACCTAAAGCAGAAGGAGAAGCAGGAGAAGCAGAAGAAGCAGAATCTGGAGACGAAGAAGGAGAACCAGAAGGAGAAGCAGAAGCAGAAAGAGAAGCAAAAGCAGAAGGAGAAGCAGAAGAAACAGAAGAAGCAGAATCAGTAGCAGAAGAAGCTGAAGATGCAGAAGAAGAAAGAGAAGCAGAAGGAATAGCAGAAGAACGAGAAGGAGAAATAGAAGCAGAAGCAGAAGGAGAAGCAGGAAAAGCAGACGAAACAGAAGCAGACGGAGAAGCAGAAGAAGGAGAAGGAGAAGCCGGAGCAGAAGAAGAAGCAGAAGGAAAAGCACAAGCAGAAGGAGATGCAGAAGGAGAAGCAGGAAATGCAGAAGACGCAGAAGCAGAAGGAGAAGAAGAAGGAGAAGAATCAGAATCAGAAGAAGCAGAAATAGAAAGAGAAGCCGACGAAGAGAAGCAGAAGGAGAAGCAGGAGAAGCAGAAGAAGCACAAGCGGGAGAAGCAGAAGAAGAAGAAACAGAAGAAGGAGAAGGAGCAGAAGCAGGAGAAGCAGAAGGAGAAGCAGAAAGAGAAGCAGGAAAAGCAGAAGAAGCAGAAGCAGGAGAAGCAGAAGGAGAAGAAACAGGAGAAGGACAAGAAGCAGAAAGAGAAGCAGTAGAAGCAGAAGAGGCAGGAAAAGCAGAAGCAGAAGAAAGAGAAGAAGAAGAAGACGAAGAAGAAGAAGAAGCAGCAGCAGTATAAGGAGAAGCATAAGAAGAAGTATAAGGAGAAGCAGTAGAAGCAGAAGAAGCAGAAGCAGGAGAAGCTGAAGCAGAAGAAAAAGAATAAGCAAAAGAAGCAGAAGCAG
The DNA here is from genome assembly GCF_000151885.1 of Dipodomys ordii. Lineage (NCBI taxonomy): Eukaryota > Metazoa > Chordata > Mammalia > Rodentia > Heteromyidae > Dipodomys > Dipodomys ordii. Next base: position 4,640 of record NW_012293265.1, on the reverse strand, counting down.
AAGCAGTGAGAGAAGCAGAAGAAGGAGAAGGAGAAGGAGCAGCAGAAGGAGAAGCAGAAGCAGAAAGAGAAGCAGAAACAGAAGGAGAACAAGAAGGAGAAGCAGGAGAATCAGAAGAAGCAGAAAGAGAAGGAGAAGAAGGAGAAGCAGAAGTAGAATCCGAAGAAACAGAAGAAGAAGAAGCAGAAGAAACAGAAGCAAAAGAAACAGAAGAAGGGGAAGAGCAGAAGCAGAAGCAGAAGGAGAAGCAGAAGCAGAAGGAGAAGCAGAAAGAGAAGCAGGAGAACCAGAAGAAGCAGGAGAAGCAGAAGCAGAAGGAACAGGAGAAGCCGAAGAAGCAGAAGCAGAATCTGAAGCAGAAGGAGAAACAGAAGAAGCACAATTTGAAGCAGAAGCAGAAGAAACAGAAATAGTAGAATAAGCAGTAGCAGAAGCATCAGGACAAGCAGAAGAACAAGAAGGAGAAGGCGAAAGAGAAGGATTAGGAGTAGGAGAAGCAAAAGGATAAGCAGAACCAGAAAGAGATGCAGAAGGAGAAGCAGCACGAGAAGTAGGAGTAGCAGGAGAAGAAGAAGCAGGAGAAGCAGAAGAAACAGAAGGCGCAGAAGCAGAATGAGAAGCAGAAGGAGAAATTGAAGCAGAAGCAGAAGGAGAAGCAGAAGCAGAAGAAGAAGCAGAAGAAGGAGAAGGACAAGGAGAAGGAGAAAGAGAAGCAGAAAGAGAAGGAGAACGAGAAGCAGGAGAAGCAGAAGCTGGAGAAGCAGAAGCAGAAGAAACATAAGCAGGAGAAGAAGAAGAAGCCGAAAGAGAAGCAGAAACAGAAGGAAAAGCAGAAAGAGAAGCAGGAGAAGCAGAAGAAGCAGAATCTGGAGAAACAGAAGGAGAAGCAGAAGCAGAAAGAGAAGCAAAAGCAGAAGGAGAAGCAGAAGAAACAGAAGAACCAGAGGCAGTAGCAGAAGAAGCAGAAGGTTCAGAAGCAGAAGGAGAAGCAGAAGGAAAAGCAGAAGAACTAGAAGGAGAAGGAGAAACAGGAGTAGAAGCAGAAAGAGAAGCAGAAGAAGGAGCAGTAGAAGGAAAAGCGGCAGGAGAAACAGAACGAGCAGCAGAATGAGAAGCAGGAAATGCAGAAACAGGAGAAGAAAAAGCAGAAGAAACAGGAGAAGGACAAGAAGCAGAAGCAGAAGGAGAATCAGAAAGAGAAGGAGGGGAAGCAGAAGAAGGAGAAGCAGGAGAAGCAGAAGCATAAGAATCCGAAGAAGCAGAAGCAGAAGCAGAACCTGAAGCAGAAGGAGAAGCAGGAGAAGCAGAAGAATCAGAATCAGGAGAAGCAGAAGGAGAAGCAGAAGGAGAAGCAGAAGCAGAAAGAGAATCAAAAGCAGAAGGAGAAGCAGAAGAAACAGAAGAAATAGAAGCAGTAGCAGTTGTAGCAGAAGCAGTAGGAAAAGCAGAAGAACATGAAGAAGAAGGAGAAACAGGAGAAGCAGAAGGAGAAGCAGAAAGAGAAGCAGGTACAGCAGAAGAAGAAGAAGCAGAAGGAGAATCAGAAGGAGAAGCAGAAGAAGGAGAAGGAGAAGCAGAAGCAGAAGAAGATGCAGAAGGAGAAGCAGAAGAAGCAGAAGCAGAAGGAGAACCAGGAAAAGCAGAAGAAGCAGAAGCAAAAGGTGAAGCAAAAGAAGGAGAAGGAGAAGCAGAGGCAGAAGAAGAAGCATAACGACAAGCACAAGCAGAAGGAGATGCAGAAGGAGAAGCAGGAGAAGCAGAAGAAGCAGAAGCTGAAGGAGAAGCAGAAGTAGCAGAAGGAGAAGGAGGAGAAGCAGAAGGAGAAGCAGAAGCAGAATGAGAAGCAGAAATAGAAGCAGGAGGAGGACAAGAAGCAGAAGCAGGAGAAGCCGAAAGAGAAGAAGCAGAAACAGAAGCAGAAGGAGAAGCCGAAGCGGAAGGAGAAGCAGCAGAAGAAGTAGAACCAGAAATCCAGGCACGAGAAACAGAAGAAGCAAAAGCAGAAGGAGAAGCAAAAAGAGAAGCAGAAGGAGAAGTAGAAAAAGCAGCAGAAGAAGCAGAAAAACAAGCAGGAGAAGCAGAAGCAGAAAGAGAAGTAGAAGCAGAAGAAGCAGAAGAAGAAGTAGTAGAAGCATAAGAAGCAGAAGCAGGAGAAGCAGAACCAGAAGAAAAAGAAGAAGCATAAGAAGCAGAAGCAGAGGGAGAAACAGAAGAAGGCGAAGGAGCAGCAGAAGGTGAAGCAGAAGGAGATGCAGAAGCAGAAAGAGAAGCAGAAATAGAAGGAGAAGAAGAAGGAGAAGTTGGAGAATCAGAAGAAGCAGAAGCAGAAAGAGAAGCAGAAGAAGGAGAAGGAGAAGCAGAAGGAGAAGGACAAGCAGGAGAAGCAGAAGAAGCAGATGCGGGAGAAGCAGAAGAAGAAGAAGAAGAAGAAGAAGATGAAGAAGAAGAAGAAGAAGAAGAAGAAGAAGAAGAAGAAGAAGAAGAAGAAGAAGAAGAAGATGAAACAGAAGAATGAGCAGAAGGAGAAGCAGAAACAGAAGGAGAAGCAGAAAGACAAGGAGGGGAATGCAGAAGAAGCAGTAGCAGGAGAAGCAGAAGCATAAGAATCCGAAGAAGCAGAAGCAGAACTTGAAGCAGAAGGAGAAGCAGGAGAACCTGATGAAGCAGAATCTGGAGAAGCAGAATGAGAAGTTGAAGGAGAAGCAGAAGCAGAAAGAGAATCAAAAGCAGAAGGAGAAGCAGAAGAAACAGAAGAAGTAGAAGCAGTAGCAGTTGTAGCTGAAGCAGAAGGAGAAGCCGAAGGAAAAGCAGAAGAACAAGAAGGAGAAGGAGAAACAGAAGGAGAAGCAGAAGGAGAAGAAGAAAGAGAAGCAGGTAAAGCAGAAGAAGAAGAAGCAGAAGGAGAATCAGAAGGAGAAGCAGAAGAAGGAGAAGGAGAAGCAGAAGCAGAAGAAGATGCAGAAGGAGAAGCAGGAGAAGCAGAAGAAGCAGAAGCAGAAGGAGAAGCAGGAAAAGCAGAAGAAGCAGAAGCAAAAGAAGGAGAAGGAGAAGAAGAAGAAGAAGGAGCATAATGACAAGCACAAGCAGAAGGAGATGCAGAAGGAGAAGCAGGAGAAACAGAAGAAGCAGAAGCTGAAGGAGAAGCAGAAGTAGGAGAAGGAGAAGGAGGAGAAGCAGAAGGAGAAGCAAAAGCGGAATGAAAAGCAGAAAGAAAAGCAGGAGAAGCACAAGAAGCAGAAGCAGGAGAAGCCGAAAGAGAAGAAGCAGAAGAAGCAGAAACAGAAGCAGAAGTAGAAGCAGAAGCAGAAGGAGAAGCAGCAGAACAAGTAGAGCCAGAAATTCAGGCAGGAGAAACAGAAGAAGCAGAAGCAGAAAGAGAAGCAAAAAGAGAAGCAGAAGGAGAAGTAGAAGAAGCAGCAGAATGAGAAGCAGCAGAAGAAGCAGAAAAACAAGCAGGAGAAGCAGAAGCAGAAAGAGAAGTAGAAGCACAAGAAGCAGAAGAAGCAGAAGCAGAAGTAGAAGCAGTAGAAGCATAAGAAGCAGAAGCAGGAGAAGCAGAAGCAGAAGAACAAGAAGAAGCATAAGAAGCAGAAGCAGAGGGAGAAACAGAAGAAGGAGAAGGAGCAGCAGAAGGTGAAGCAGAAGGAGATGGAGAAGCAGAAAGAGAAGCAGAAAGAGAAGGAGAAGAAGAAGGATTAGTTGGAGAATCAGAAGAAGCAGAAGCAGAAAGAGAAGCAGAAGAAGGAGAAGGAGAAGCAGAAGCTGAAGAAGCAGAAGAAGCAGAAGCAGAAGAAGAAGAAGAAGCAGAAGCAGAAGAAGAAGAAGAAGAAGAAGAAGAAGAAGAAGAAGAAGAAGCAGAAGCAGAAGAAGAAGAAGAAGAAGAAGAAGAAGAAGAAGAAGAAGAAGAAGAAGAAGAAGAAGAAGAAGAAGAAGAAGAAGAAGAAGAAGAAGGAGAAGAATAAGAAGGAGAAGCATAAGGAGAAGCAAAAGGAGAAGCAGTAGAAGCAGAAGAAGCAGAAGCAGGAGAAGCAAAATCAGAAGAAAAAGAATAGGCAAAAGAAGCAGAATCAGTGGGAGAAGCAGAAGAAGGAGAAGGAGAAGGAGCAGCAGAAGGAGAAGCAGAAGCAGAAGAATCAGGAGAAGCAGAAGCAGAAGAAACAGAAGAAGGAGAAGAGCAGAAGCAGAAGTAGAAACAGAAGCAGAAGGAGAAGGAGAAAGAGTAGCAGGAGAAGCAGAAGAAGCTGAAGCAGGAGAAGCAGAAGAAGAAGCAGAAAAAGCAGAAGCAGAACCTGAACCAGAAGGAGAAGCAGGAGAAGCAGAAGTAGAAGAAGCAGGAGAAGCAGAAGCAGAAGAAACAGAAGAAGGAGAAGAGCAGAAGCAGAAGGAGAAGCAGAAGCACAAGGAGAAGCAGAATAAACAGAAGCTGAAGTAGAAGAAAGAGAAAAAGCAGAAGAAGCAGAAGAGGAAGCAGAAGGAGAAGCAGAAGCAGAAGAAGGAGAAGGAGAAAGAGAAGGATTTGGAGTAGAAGAAAGAGAAGGATAAGCAGAAGCAGAAAGAGAAGGAGAAGGAGAAGCAGGAGAAGCAGAAGCAGGAGAAGCAGAAGCAGAATGAAAAGCAAAAGAAGGAGAAATTGAAACAGA
>NW_012293264.1:0-2784 GCF_000151885.1 Dipodomys ordii | reverse complement strand
ACGCTGTGTCCCCCGCTGTGTCCCGCTGTGTCCCGCTGTGTCCTCGCTATGTCCCGCTCTGTGTCCTCGCTGTGTCCCCCGCCGTGTCCCACTGTGTCCCGCTGTGTCCCACTTTGTCCCCTGCTGTGTCCCCGGCTGAGTCTCGCTGTGTCCCCCTGTGTCCTCTCTGTGTCCCCCGCTGTGTCCTGCTCTGTTCCCCACTGTGTCTCCCGTTTTGTCCCTGCTGTGCCCCACTGTGTCCCGCTGTGTCCCACTGTGTCCCGCTGTGTCCCCCACTGTGTCCCGTTGTGTCAACAGCTGTGTACCCCGCTGTGTCCCACTGTGTCCCCGCTCTATCGTCGCTGTGTCCCTCTGGGTCCTGCTGTGTCTCTCTCTGTGTTCCCCACTGTGTCCCGCTGTGTCTCCTGCTGTGTCCCTCGCTGTGACCCCCGCTGTGTCCCGCTGTGTCCTGCTGTGTCCCCCGCTGTGTCCTTGCTGTGTCCCCGATGGGTCCCACAGTGTCCCCCGCTGAGTCCGGTTGTGTCACCGCTGTGTCCCGCTGTGTCCCCACTCTATCGACGCTGTGTCCCGCTGGGTCCCGCTGGGTCTTCTCTTTGTTCCCCGCTGTATCCCGCTGTGTCCCCCGCTGTGTCTCTCGCTGTGTCCCGCTGTGTCCCCGCAGGTTCACCGCTGTTTCACGCTGTGTCCTGCTGTGTTCAGTGGTGTCCCGCTTTGTCCCCGGCTGTGTCCCGCTGTGTCCACTGCTGGGTCCCCGCTTGATCCCGCTGTGTCTCGCTGTTTCCCGCTGTGTCCTCGCTTTTTCCCATGCTGTGTTCCGCTGTGTACCCCGCGGTGTCCCGCTGTGTTCCGCTGTGTCCTCCCTGTGTCCCCCGCTGTGTCCCGCTGTGTCCCTGCTGTGTCCCCCGCTGTGTCCCGCTGTGTCCCGCTGTGTCCCCCGCTGTGTCCTGCTGGGTCCCGCTGTGTCCCTGCTGTGTCCAGCTGTGTCCCCCGCTGTGTCCCGTTGTGTCCCGCTGTGTCCCCCGCTGTGTCCCGCTGTGTCCCCGGAGGTTCACCCCTGTTTCACGCTGTGTCCTGCTGTGTTCCGTGGTGTCCCGCTTTGTCCCCCGCTGTGTCCCGCTGTGTCCACTGCTGGGTCCCCGCTGGGTCCCGCTGTGTCTCGCTGTTTCCCACTGTGTCCTCGCTTTGTCCCATGCTGTGTTCCGCTGTGTCCTCCCTGTGTCCCCCGCTGTGTCCCGCTGTGTCCCCCGCTGTGCCCCGCAGTGTCCCGCTGTGTCCCGCTGTGTCCTCGCTGTGTCCCACTGTGTCCCCGCTGTTTCCCCGCTGGGTCCTGCTGTGTCCCGCTGGGTCCCGCTGGGTCCCCCACTTTGTCCCGCTGTGTCCCCGCAGTGTCCCCGCTGTGTCCCGCTGTGTCCCACTGTGTCCTCTTGTGTCCCGATTTGTCCCCCACTATGTCCCCTGCTGAGTCCCCTCTGTGTCCCCGTTGTGTCCCGCTGTGTCCTCCGCTGTGTCCCGCTGTGTCCCCCGCTGTGTCCTGCTGTGTCCCGCTGTGTCCTGCTGGGTCCCGCAGTGTCCCCGCTGTGTCCCCGCTGTGTCACGCTGGGTCCCCCGCTGTGTCTCGCTGTGTCCCCGCAGGTTCACCGCTGTTTCACGCTGTGTCCCGCTGTGTTCCGTGGTGTCCCGCTTTGTCCCCCGCTGTGGCCTCCCTGAGCCACCTCTGTGTCCCCGCTGTGTCCCGCTGTGTCCTCGCTGTGTCCGCCTCTGTCTCCCGCTCTGTCCACCGCTGTGTCTCACGCTTTGTCCCCGCTGGGTACCGCTGTGTCCCGCTCTGTCCCCCACTGTGTCCCCCGCTGAGTCCTCTATGTGTCGCCACTGTGTCCCGCTGTGTCCTCGCTGTGTCCTCTGCTATGTCCCGCTTTGTCCCACGCTGTGTCCCGCTGTGTCCCGCTGTGTCCTCTTTGTGTCCCCGGCTGTGTCCTGCTGTGTTCCCGCTGTGTCCCAAGCTGTGTCCCGCTGTGTCCCGCTGTGTGCCCCGCTGTGTCCTGCTGGGTGCCGCTGTGTCCCCGCTGTGTCCTCGCTGTGTCCCGCTGTGTCTACTGCTGTGTCCCCACTGTGTCCCGCTGTGTCTCGCTGTGTCCCGCTGTGTCCTCGCTGTTTCCCACGCTGTGTTCTGCTGTGTCCTCACTGTGTCCCCAGCTGTGTCCTGTTGTGTCCCCAGCTGTGTACCCCGCTGTGTCCCGCTGTGTCCCCACTGTATCGACGCTGTGTCCCGCTTGGTCCCGCTGTGTCCTCGCTGTGTTCGCCTCTGTGTCCCACTGTTTACCCCTCTGTGTCCCCCGCTGTGTCCCGCTGTGTCCTGCTGTGTCCCCCGCTGAGTCCCGCTGTGTCCCCGCTGTGTCCCAATGTGTCCTCGCTGTGTCCCGCGCTGGGTCCCGCTGTGTTCCCACTGTGTCCCCCGCTGTGTCCCGCTGTGTCCGGCTGTGTCCCCCGCTGTGTCCCCCGCTGTGTCCCCCGCAGTGTCAGCGCTGTGTCCCGCTGTGTCCTCGCTCTGTCCCCCGCTGTCTCCCGCTCTGTACCCTGCTGTGTCCTTGCTGTGTCGCCGCTGTGTCCCGCTGTGTCCCGCAGTGTCCCCAGCTGTGTCCCGCTGTGTCACCGCTGTGTCCCGCTGTGTCCTCGCTGTGTCCCCCGCTGTGTCCCTCTTTCCTTGCTGTGCACCCCGCTGTGTCCCTCTGTGTCCCCGGCTGTGTCCCGCTGTGTCCCCTGCTGTGTCCCCACTGTGTCACGCTG
>NW_012293263.1:0-2380 GCF_000151885.1 Dipodomys ordii | reverse complement strand
TGTGTCCCCCGCTGTGTCCCTCTGTGTCCCCCGCAGTGTCAGCGCTTTGTCCCGCTGTGTCCTCGCTGTGTCCCCCGCTGTCTCCAGCTCTGTACCCCGCTGTGTCTCAAGCTTTGTCCCCGCTGTGTCCCACTGTGTCCCGCTGTGTCCCGCTGTGCCCCCACTGTGTCCCGTTGTGTTCACAGCTGTGTACCACGCTGTGTAACGCTGTGTCCCGCTGTGTCCCCCGCTGTGTCCCCCGCTGTGTCCCTATGTGTCCCACGCTTTGTCCCCCTGTGTCCCCGCAATTTCCCTGCTGTGTCCCGCTGTTTCCCACTGTGTTCTGTGGTGTCCCGCTTTGTCCCCCGCTGTGTCCCCCGGTGAGTCTCCGCTGTGTCCCCGCTTTGTCCCGCTGAGTCCTCCATGTGTTCCCCGCTGTGTCCTGCTGTGTCCGGCTGTGTCCCCCGCTGTGTCCCCGCAGTGTCAGCGCTGTGTTCCGCTGTGTCCTCGCTGTGTCCCCCGCTGTCTCCCGCTGTGTCCCCCGCTGTGTCCCCGCTGTGCCCCCCGCTGTCTCCAGCTCTCTCCCCTGCTGTGTCTCACGCTTTGTCCCCGCTGTGTCCCACTGCGTCCCGCTGTGTCCCGCTGTGCCCCCACTGTGTCCCGTTGTGTCCACAGCTTTGTACCATGCTGTGTAACGCTGTGTCTCCGCTGTATCTACGCTGTGTCCCGCTGGGTGCCGCTGTGTCCTCGCCGTGTTCCCCGCTGTGTACAGCTGTTTCCCCCACTGTGTCCCCCACTGTGTCCTCGCTGTGTCCCCCGCTGTGTCCCGCTGTGTCCCGCTGTGTCCTCGCAATGTCCCGCTCTGTGTCCTCGCTGTGTCCCCCGCCGTGTCCCGCTGTGTCCCGCTGTGTCCCTCTGCGTCCCCGCTGTGTCCTGCTGTGTCCCGCTGTGTCCCCTGCTGTGTCCCCGGCTGAGTCTCGCTGTGTCCCCCTGTGTCCTCTCTGTGTCCCCCGCTGTGTCCTGCTCTGTTCCCCACTGTGTCTCCCGTTTTGTCCCTGCTGTGCCCCACTGTGTCCCGCTGTGTCCCCGTGTGTCCCGCTGTGTCCCCCACTGTGTCCCGTTGTGTCAACAGCTGTGTACCCCGCTGTGTCCCGCTGTGTCCCCGCTGTATCGTCGCTGTGTCCCTCTGGGTCCTGCTGTGTCTCTCTCTGTGTTCCCCACTGTGTCCCGCTGTGTCTCCCGCTGTGTCCCTCGCTGTGACCCCCGCTGGGTCCCGCTGTGTCCTGCTGTGTCCCCCGCTATGTCCTTGCTGTGTCCCCACTGGGTCCCGCTGGTTCCCACAGTGTCCCCCGCTGAGTCCGATTGTGTCACCGCTGTGTCCCGCTGTGTCCCCACTCTATCGACGCTGTGTCCCGCTGGGTCCCGCTGGGTCATCTCTTTGTTCCCCGCTGTGTCCCGCTGTGTCCCCCGCTGTGTCTCTCTCTGTGTCCCGCTGAGTCCCGCAGGTTCACGCTGTTTCACGCTGTGTCTGCTGTGTTCCGTGGTGTCCCGCTTTGTCCCCGGCTGTGTCCCGCTGTGTCCACTGCTGGGTCCCCGCTTGGTCCCGCTGTGTCTCGCTGTTTCCCGCTGTGTCCTCGCTTTTTCCCATGCTGTGTTCCGCTGTGTCCTCCCTGTGTCCCCCGCTGTGTCCCGCTGTGTCCCTGCTGTGTCCCCCGCTGTGTCCCGCTGTGTCCCGCTGTGTCCCCCGCTGTGTCCTGCTGGGTCCCGCTGTGTCCCTGCTGTGTCCAGCTGTGTCCCCCGCTGTGTCCCGTTGTGTCCCGCTGTGTCCCCCGCTGTGTCCCGCTGTGTCCCCGGAGGTTCACCCCTGTTTCACGCTGTGTCCTGCTGTGTTCCGTGGTGTCCCGCTTTGTCCCCCGCTGTGTCCCGCTGTGTCCACTGCTGGGTCCCCGCTGGGTCCCGCTGTGTCTCGCTGTTTCCCACTGTGTCCTCGCTTTGTCCCATGCTGTGTTCCGCTGTGTCCTCCCTGTGTCCCCCGCTGTGTCCCGCTGTGTCCCCCGCTGTGCCCCGCAGTGTCCCGCTGTGTCCCGCTGTGTCCTCGCTGTGTCCCACTGTGTCCCCGCTGTTTCCCCGCTGGGTCCTGCTGTGTCCCGCTGGGTCCCGCTGGGTCCCCCGCTTTGTCCCGCTGTGTCCCCGCAGTGTCCCCGCTGTGTCCCGCTGTGTCCCACTGTGTCCTCTTGTGTCCCGATTTGTCCCCCACTATGTCCCCTGCTGAGTCCCCTCTGTGTCCCCGTTGTGTCCCGCTGTGTCCTCCGCTGTGTCCCGCTGTGTCCCCCGCTGTGTCCTGCTGTGTCCCGCTGTGTCCTGCTGGGTCCCGCAGTGTCCCCGCTGTGTCCCCGCTGTG
>NW_012293262.1:0-2453 GCF_000151885.1 Dipodomys ordii | reverse complement strand
AGAAGAAGTAGAACCAAAAATTCAGGCAGGAGAAACAGAAGAAGTTTGAAGCAGAAAGAGAAGCAAAAAGAGAAGCAGAAGGAGAAGTAGAAGAAGCAGCAGAAGGAGAAGCAGTAGAAGAAGCAGAAAAACAAGCAGGAGAAGCAGAAGCAGAAAGAGAAGTAGAAGCAGAAGAAGCAGAAGCAGAAGAAGATGCAGTAGAAGCATAAGAAGCAGAAGCAGGAGAAGCAGAAGCAGAAGAACAAGAAGAAGCATAAGAAGCAGAAGCAGAAGCAAAGGGAGAAAAAAAGGAGGAGAAGGAGCAGCAGAAGGTGAAGCAGAAGGAGATGGAGAAGCAGAAAGAAAAGCAGAAACAGAAGGAGAAGAAGAAGGATTAGTTGGAGAATCAGAAGAAGCAGAAGCAGAAAGAGAAGCAGAACCAGAAGGAGAAGCAGAAGGAGGAAAAGGAGAAGGAGAAGGAGAAGGAAGGGCAGCAGAAGCAATAGGAGAAGCAGAAGGAGAAGCAGAAGCAGAATGAGAAGCAGAAAGAGAAGCAGTAGAAGCAGAGAAAGCAGGAAAAGCAGAAGCAGATGAAAGAAAAGAAGATGAAGAAGAAGAAGAAGAAGAAGAAGAAGAAGAAGAAGAAGAAGAAGAAGAAGAAGAAGAAGAAGAAGAAGAAGAAGAAGAAGACGAAGAAGAAGAAGAAGAAGAAGAAGAAGCATAAGGAGAAGTGTAAGGAGCAGCAGTAGAAGCAGAAGGAGCAGAATCAGGAGAAGCAGAAGCAGAAGAAAAAGAATAAGCAAAATAAGCAGAAGAAGAAGCAGGGGGAGAATCAGAAGAAGGATAAGGAGAAGGTGCAGCAGAAGGAGAAGCAGAAGCAGAATGGAAGAAGAAACAGAAGGAGAACAAGAAGGAGAAGCAGGAGAATCAGAAGAAGCAGAAGTAGAAGCAGAAAGAGAAGGAGAAGAAGGAGAAGCAGAGGTAGCATGAGAAGAAACAGAAGAAGAAGCAGAAGAAACAGAAGCAAAAGAAACAGAAGAAGGAGAAGAGCAGAAGCAGAAGCAGAAGGAGAAGCAGAAGCAGAAAGAGAAGCAGAAAGAGAAGCAGGAGAAGCAGAAGAAGTAGGAGAAGCGGAAGCAGAAGAAACAGGAGAAGCAGAAGAAGCAGAATCATAATCTGAAACAGAAGGAGAAACAGAAGAAGCACAATCTGAAGCAGAAGCAGAAGAAACAGTAATAGAATATGCAGAAGTAGAATCAGCAAGAGAAGGAGAAGAAGAAGAAGTCGGAGAAGGCGAGAGACAAGGATTAGGAGTAGGAGAAGCAAAAGGATAAGAAGAAGCAGAAAGAGACGCAGAAGGAGAAGCAGCACGAGAAGTAGGAGAAGCAGGAGAAGCAGAAGCAGGAGAAGCAGAAGAAACAGAAGACGCAGAAGCAGAATGAGAAGCAGAAGGAGAAATTGAAGCAGAAGCAGAAGGAGAAGCAGAAGCAGAAGGAGAAGCAGAAGAAGGAGAAGGAGAAGCAGAAAGGGAAGCAGAACGAGAAGCAGGAGAAGCAGAAGCAGGAGAAGCAGAAGCAGAAGAAACAGAAGGAGAAGAAGCAGAAGCAGAAGGAGAAGAAGAAACAGAAGGAAAAGCAGAAAGAGAAGAAGGAGAAGCAGAAGAAGCAGCAGCAGGAGAAGCAGAAGCAGAAGAAGCTGAAGAAGCAGAAGCAGAACCTGAAGCAGAAGGAGAAGCAGAAGAAGCAGAATCTGGAGAAGCAGAAGGAGAAGCAGAAGCAGAAAGAGAAGCAAAAGCAGAAGGAGAAGCAGAAGGAGAAGCAGAAGGAACTGAAGAAGCAGAGGCAGTAGCAGAAGAAGCAGAAGATGCAGAAGCAGAAGGAGAAGCAGAAGGAAAAGCAGAAGAACGAGAAGGAGAAGGCGAAACACAAGGAGAAGCAGAAAGAGAAGCAGAAGAAGGAGCAGGAGAAAGAAAAGCAGCAGGAGAAGCAGAAAGAGCAGCAGAAGGAGAAGCAGGAGATGCAGAAACAGGAGAAGCAGAAGCAGAAGAAACAGGAGAAAGACTAGAAGCAGAAGCAGAGGGAGAAGCAGAAACAGAAGGAGAAGCAGAAAGAGAAGTAGGAGAAGCAGAAGAAGCAGATGCAGGAGAAGCAGAAGCAGAAGAATCCGAAGAAGCAGAAGCAGAACCTGAAGCAGAAGGAGAAGCAGGAGAAGCAGAATGTGGAGAAGCAGAATGAGAAGCAGAAGGAGAAGCAGAAGCAGAAAGAGAATCAAAAGCAGAAGGAGAAGCAGAAGAAACAGAAGAAGTAGAAGCCGTAGCAGTTGTAGCAGAAGCAGAACGAGAAGCAGAAGGAAAAGCAGAAGAACAAGAAGGAGAAGGAGAAACAGAAGGAGAAGCAGAAAGAGAAGCAGGTAAAGCAGAAGAAGAAGAATCAGAAGGAGAAGCAGAAGAAGGAGAAGGAGAAGCAGAAGAAGAT
>NW_012293261.1:0-4326 GCF_000151885.1 Dipodomys ordii | reverse complement strand
CAAGAGAAGCAGATGAGGAGAAGGAGAAGCAGAAGCAGAAGAAAGGAAGCGAGTAAGCAGAAGAAGCAGAAGAAGAAGAAGAAGAAGAAGAAGAAACAGAAGAAGGAGAAGGAGCAGAAGGAAAAGCAGAAGCAGAAGGAGAAGCAGAAAGAGAAGCATAAGAAGCAGTAGCAGGAGAAGCAGAAGCAGAAGAAACAGAAGAAGCCCAAGAACCAGAAGGAGAACCTGAAGCAGAAAGAGAAGCAGAAGCAGCAGAAGCTGGAAAAGCAGAAGCAGAAGAAACAGAACAAGCAGAAGAAGCAGAAGCAGAACGAGAAGCAGAAGAAGAAGAAGGAGAAAGAGAAGGATTACGAGTAGGAGGAGCAGAAGCAGAAGGAGAAACAGAAGAAGCAGAAGCAGGAGAAGCAGAAGCAGAAGCAGAATGAGAAGCACAAGAAGGAGAAATTGAAGGAGAAGGAGAATGAGACGGAGAAGCAGAAGGAGAAGTAGGAGAAGCAGAAGAAGAAAAAGCAGGAGAAGTAGAAGCAGAAGAAGGAGAAGAGCAGAAGTAGAAGGAGAAACAGAAGCAGAAGGAAAAGCAGAAGAAGCAGAAGCTGATGCAGAAGAAGAAGAAACAGAAAAAGCAGAAGAACCAGAAGAAGAAGAAGCAGGAGAAGCAGAAGAAGAAGAAGGAGAAAGAGAAGGAGAAACGGAAGGATAAGCAGAAGCAGAAAGAGAAGCAGGAGAAGCAGAAGAAGCAGGAGAATCAGAAGCAGAAGAAAAAGAAGAAGCATAAGTAGCAGAAGCAGAGGGAGAAACAGAAGAAGGAGAAAGAGCAGCAGAAGGTGAAGCAGAAGGAGATGCAGAAGCAGATAGAGAAGCAGAAACAGAAGGAGAAGAAGAAGGAGAAGTTGGAGAATCAGAAGAAGCAGAAGCAGAAGCAGAAAGAGCAGCACAAGAAGGAGAAGGAGAAGCAGAAGGAGAAGGAAAAGCAGGAGAAGCAGAAGAAGCAGAAGCGGGAGAAGCAGAAGAAGAAGAAGAAGAAGAAGAAGAAACAGAAGAAGGAGAAGGAGCATAAGGAGAAGCAGAAGCAGAAGGAGAAGCAGAAAGAGAAGCAGAAGAAGCAGTAGCAGGAGAAGCAGAAGCAGAAGAAACAGAAGAAGCCCAAGAACCAGAAGGAGAACCTGAAGCAGAAGGAGATGCAGAAGCAGCAGAAGCTGGAAAAGCAGAAGCAGAAGAAACAGAAAAAGCAGAAGAAACAGAAGCAGAGGGAGAAACAGAAGAAGGAGAAGGAGCAGCAGAAGATGAAGCAGAAGGAGATGCAGAAGCAGAAAGAGAAGCAGAAACAGAAGGAGAAGAAGAAGGAGAAGTTGAAGAATCAGAAGAAGCAGAAGCAGAAGCAGAAAGAGCAGCAGAAGAAGGAGAAGGAAAAGCAGAAGGAGAAGGACAAGCAGGAGAAGCAGAAGAAGCAGAAGCGGGAGAAGCAGAAGAAGAAGAAGAAGAAACAGAAGAAGGAGAAGGAGCATAAGGAGAAGCAGAAGCAGAAGGAGAAGCAGAAAGAGAAGCAGAAGAAGCAGTAGCAGGAGAAGCAGAAGCAGAAGAAACAGAAGAAGCCCAAGAACCAGAAGGAGAACCTGAAGCAGAAGGAGATGCAGAAGCAGCAGAAGCTGGAAAAGCAGAAGCAGAAGAAACAGAAAAAGCAGAAGAAGCAGAAGCAGGACGAGAAGCAGAAGAAGAAGAAGGAGAAAGAGAAGGATTAGGAGTAGGAGGAGCAGAAGCAGAATAAGAAGCAGAAAGAGAAGCAGTAGGAGAAGCAGAAGAAGAAACAGAAGAAGCAGAAGCAGGAGAAGCAGAATGAGAATGAGAAGCACAAGAAGGAGAAATTGAAGGAGAAGGAGAATGAGACGGAGAAGCAGAAGGAGAAGTAGGAGAAGCAGAAGAAGAAGAAGCAGGAGAAGCAGAAGCAGAAGAAACAGAAGAAGGAGAAGAGCAGAAGCAGAAGCAGAAGGAGAAGCAAAAGCAGGAGAAGCACAAGAAGCAGAAGCTGAAGCAGAAGAAGAAGAAACAGAAAAAGCAGAAGAAGCAGAAGAAGCAGCAGCAAGAGAAGCAGAAGAAAAAGAAGGAGGAGGAGAAAGTGAAGGATTAGGAGTAGGAGAAACAGAAAGATAAGCAGAAGCAGAAAGAGAAGGAGAAGGAGAAGGAGAAGCAGGAAATAAAGAAGAAGCAGGAGAAGCAGAAGCAGAATGAAAAGCAGAAGAAGGAGAAATTGAAACAGAAGAAGATGCAGAAGGGGAGCAGAAGCAGTAGTAGAAGCAGAAGCAGAAGAAATAGAAGAAGGAGAAGAAGCAGAAGCAGAAAGAGAAGCAGAAACAGAAGAGAAGCAGAAATAGAAGCAGAAGAAGCCGAAGAAGCAAAAGCAGAACTGAAGCAGAAGGAGAAGCAGGAGAAGCAGAAGAAGAAGAATCTGGAAGAAGAAGGAGAACCAGAAGGAGAAGCAGAAGCAAAAAGAGAAGCAAAAGCAGAAGGAGAAGCAGAAGAAACAGAAGAAGTAGAAGCAGTAGCAGAAAAAGCTGAAGATAGAGAAGCAGAAAGAAAAGCAGAAGGAATAGCAGAAGAACGAGAAGGAGAAACAGAAGGAGAAGCAGAAGGAGAAGCAGAAGGAGAAGCAGGAAAAGGAGAAGAAGCAGAAGCAGACAGAGAAGCAGAAGAAGGAGAAGGAGAAGCAGAAGCAGAAGCAGAAGGAAAAGCACAGCAGAAGGAGAAGCAGAAGGAGAAGCAGGAGAAGCAGAAGAAGCAGAAGCAAAAGGAGAAGAAGAAGGAGAAGAAGCAGAATCAGAAGAAGCAGAATCAGAAATAGAAGGAGAAGCCGACGAAGAGAAGCAGAACGAGAAGCAGGAGAAGCAGAAGAAGCAGAAGCGGGAGAAGCAGAAGAAGGAGAAACAGAAGAAGGAGAAGGAGCAGAAGGAGAAGCAGAAAGAGAAGCAGGAAAAGCAGAAGAAACAGAAGCAGGAGAAGCAGAAGCAGAAGAAACAGGAGAAGGACAAGAAGCAGATGGAAAAGCACAAACAGAAGGAGAAGCAGAAAGAGAAAGAGGGGAAGCAGAAGAAGCAGAAGCAGGAGAAGCAGAAGCATAAGAATCCGAAGAAGCAGAAGCATTACCTGAAGCAAAAGGAGAAGCAGGAGAAGCAGAAGAAGCAGAATCTGGAGAAGCAGAATGACAAGCTGAAGGAGAAGCAGAAGCAGAAAGAGAATCAAAAGCAGAAGGAGAAGCAGAAGATACAGAAGAAGTAGAAGCAGTAGCAGTTGTAGCAGAAGGAGAAGCCGAAGGAAAAGCAGAAGAATAAGAAGGAGAAGGAGAAACAGAAGGAGAAGCAGAAGGAGAAGCAGAAAGAGAAGCAAGTAAAGCAGCAGAAGAAGAAGCAGAAGGAGAATCAGAAGGAGAAGCAGAAGAAGGAGAAGCAGAAGCAGAAGAAGATGCAGAAGGAGAAGCAGGAGAAGCAGAAGAAGCAGAAGCAGAAGGAGAAGCAGGAAAAGCAGAAGAAGCAGAAGCAAAAGAAGGAGAAGGAGAAGAAGAAGAAGAAGGAGCATAAGGACAAGCACAAGCAGAAGGAGATGCAGAAGGAGAAGCAGGAGAAGCAGAAGAAACAGAAGCTGAAGGAGAAGCAGAAGTAGGAGAAGGAGAAGGAGGAGAAACAGAAGCAGAAAGAGAAGCCGAAGCGGAATGAGAAGCAGAAAGAGAAGCAGGAGAAGCACAATAAGCAGAAGCAGGAGAAGCCGAAAGAGAAGCAGAAGAAGCAGAAACAGAAGCAGAAGTAGAAGGAGTAGCAGCAGAAGAAGTAGAACCAGAAATTCAGGCAGGAGAAACAGAAGAAGCAGAAGCAGAAAGAGAAGCAAAAAGAGAAGCAGAAGGAGAAGTAGAAGAAGCAGCAGAAGGAGAAGCAGCAGAAGAAGCAGAAAAACAAGCAGGAGAAGCAGAAGCAGAAAGAGAAGTAGAAGCAGAAGAAGCAGAAGCAGAAGAAGAAGCAGTAGAAGCATAAGAAGCAGAAGCAGGAGAAGCAGAATCAGAAGAGAAAGAAGAAGCATAAGAAGCAGAAGCAGAAGCAAAGGGAGAAACACAAGGAGGAAAAGGAGCAGCAGAAGGTGAAGCAGAAGGAGATGGAGAAGCAGAAAGAGAAGCAGAAACAGAAGGAGAAGAAGAAGGATTAGTTGGAGAATCAGAAGAAGCAGAAGCAGAAAGAGAAGCAGAACCAGAAGAGAAGCAGAAGGAGGAAAAGGAGAATGAGAATGAGAAGGAAGGCAGCAGAAGCAATAGGAGAAGCAGAAGAGAAGCAGAAGCGGATGAGAAGC
>NW_012293260.1:0-6779 GCF_000151885.1 Dipodomys ordii | reverse complement strand
GAAGGAGAAGCAGAAGGAGAAACAGAAGCAGAAGAAACAGCAGAAAGAGAAGCAGAAGGAGATGCAGAAGGAGAAGCAGGAGAAGCAGAAGAAGCAGAAGCAGAAGGAGAAGTAGAAGAAGGAGAAGGAGAAGGAAGAGCCGCAGAAGCAATAGGAGAAGCAGAAAGAGAAGCAGAAGCTGAATGAGAAGCAGAAAGAGAAGCAGTAGAAGCAGAAGAAGCAGGAAAAGCAGAAGCAGAAGAAAGAGAAGAAGACGAAGAAGAAGAAGAAGAAGCATAAGGAGAAGCATAAGGAGAAACATAAGGAGAAGTATAAGGAGAAGCAGTAGAAGCAGAAGAAGCAGAAGCAGGAGAAGCAGAAGCAGAAGAAAAAGAATAAGCAAATGAAGCAGAAGCAGAAGCAGTGGGAGAAGCAGAAGAAGGAGAAGGAGCAGCAGAAAGAGAAGCAGAAGCAGAAAGAGAAGGAGAACAAGAAGGAGAAGCAGGAGAATCAGAAGAAGCAGAAAGAGAAGGAGAAGAAGGAGAAGCAGAAGTAGAATCTGAAGAAACAGAAGAAGAAGAATCAGAAGAAACAGAAGCAATAGAAACAGAAGAAGGAGATGAGCAGAAGCAGAAGGAGAAGCAGAAGCAGAAGGAGAAGCAGAAAGAGAAGCAGGAGAACCAGAAGAAGCAGGAGAAGCAGAAGCAGAAGAATCAGGAGAAGGCGAAGAAGCAGAAGCAGAATTTGAAGCAGAAGGAGAAACAGAAGAAGCACAATCTGAAGCAGAAGCAGAAGAAACAGAAATAGTAGAATAAGCAGAAGCAGAAGCACCAGGACAAGCAGAAGAACAAGAAGGAGAAGGCGAAAGAGAAGGATTAGGAGTAGGAGAAGCAAAAGGATAAGCAGAAGCAGAAAGAGACGCAGAAGAAGAAGCAGCACGAGAAGTAGGAGAAGCAGGAGAAGCAGAAGTAGGAGAAGCAGAAGAAACAGAAGACGCAGAAGCAGAATGAGAAGCAGAAGGAGAAATTGAAGCAGAAGGAGAAGAAGAAGCAGAAGGAGAAGCAGAAGAAAGAGAAGGAGAAGTAGAAGCAGAAAGAGAAGCAGAAAGAGCAGCACAACGAGAAGCACAACGAGAAGCAGGAGAAGCAGAAGCAGGAGAAGCAGAAGCAGAAGAAACATAAGAAGGAGAAGAAGCAGAAGCAGAACGAGAAGCAGAAACAGAAGGAAAAACAGAAATAGAAGCAGGAGCAGCAGAAGAAGCAGCAGCAGGAGAAGCAGAAGCAGAAGAAGCCGAAGAAGCAGAATGCAGAACTTGAAGCAAAAGGAGAAGCAGGAGAAGCAGAAGAAGAAGAATTTGGAGAAGCAGAAGGAGAAGCAGAAGCAGAAAGAGAAGCAAAAGCAGAAGGAGAAGCATAAGGAGAAGCAGAAGAAACAGAAGAAGTAGAGGAAGTAGCAGAAGATGTAGAAGCAGAAGGAGAAGCAGAAGGATAAGCAGAAGATCGAGAAGGAGAAGGAGAAGGAGAAACAGAATGAGAAGCAGAAGGAGAAGCAGAAGAAGGAGCAGGAGAAGGGAAAGCAGCAGGATAAGCAGAAAGAGAAGCAGAAGGAGAAGCAGGAAATGCAGAAACCGGAGAAGCAGAAGCAGAAGAAACAGGAGAAGGACAAGAAGCAGAAGCAGAAGGAGAAGCAGAAACAGAAGGAGAAGCAGAAAGAGAAGGAGGGAAAGCAGAAGAAGCAGAAGCAGGAGAAGCAGAAGCATAAGAATGCGAAGACTCAGAAACAGAACCTGAAGCAGAAGGAGAAGCAGGAGAAGCAGAAGAAGCAGAATCTGGAGAAGCAGAATGAGAAGCAGAAGGAGAAGCAGAAGCAGAAAGAGAATCAAAAGCAGAAGGAGAAGCAGAAGAAACAGAAATAGAAACAGTAGCAGGTGTAGCAGAAGCAGAAGGAAAAGCAGAAAAACAGGAAGGAGAAGGAGAAACAGAAGGAGGAGTAGAAGGAGAAGCAGAAAGAGAAGCAGGTAAAGCAGAAGAAGCAGCAGAAGGAGAATCAGAAGGAGAAGCAGAAGAAGGAGAAGGAGAAACAGAAGCAGAAGAAGGAGACACAGGAGAAGCAGAAGAAGCAGAATCTGGAGAAGCAGAAGGACAAGCAGAAGCAGAAAGAGAAGCAAAAGCAGAAGGAGAAGCAGAAGGAGAAGCAGAAGAAACAGAAGAAACAGAGGCAATAGCAGAAGAAGCAGAAGATGCAGAAGCAGAAGGAGAGGCAGAAGCAGTAGTAGAAGCAGAAGAAGGAGAAGCAGAAGGAGAAGCATAAAGAGAAACAGAAGGAGAAGCAGGAGAAGCAGAAGCAGGAGAAGCAGAATCAGAAGAAATAGAAGAAGGAGAAGAAGCAGAAGCAGAAAGAGAAGCAAAAACAGAAGGAGAAGCAGAAAAAGAAGCAGAAGAAGCCGAAGAAGCAAAAGCAGAACCTAAAGCAGGAGAAGCAGGAGAAGCAGAAGAAGCAGAATCTGGAGAAGAAGAAGGAGAACCAGAAGGAGAAGCAGAAGCAGAAAGAGAAGCAAAAGCAGAAGGAGAATCAGAAGAAACAGAAGAAGCAGAATCAATAGCAGAAGAAGCTGAAGATGCAGAAGCAGAAAGAGAAGCAGAAGGAATAGCAGAAGAACGAGAAGGAGAAATAGAAGGAGAAGCAGAAGGAGAAGCAGGAAAAGCAGAAGAAACAGAAGCAGACGGAGAAGCAGAAGAAGGAGAAGGAGAAGTCGGAGCATAAGAAGAAGCAGAAGGAAAAACACAAGCAGAAGGAGATGCAGAAGGAGAAGCAGGAGATGCAGAAGACGCAGAAGCAGAAGGAGAAGAAGAAGGAGAAGAATCAGAATCAGAAGAAGCAGAAGTAGAAATAAAAGAGAAGCCGACGAAGAGAAGCTGAACGAGAAGCAGGAGAAGCAGAAGAAGCAGAAGCGGGAGAAGCAGAAGAAGAAGAAATAGAAGAAGGAGAAGGAGCAGAAGCAGGAGAAGCAGAAGGAGAAGCAGAAAGAGAAGTAGGAGTAGAAGCTGGAGAAGCAGAAGGAGAAGAAATAGGAGAAGGACAAGAAGCAGAAAGAGAAGCAGTAGAAGCAGAAGAGGCAGGATAAGCATAAGCAGAAGAAAGAGAAGAAGAAGAAGATGAAGAAGAAGAAGAAAAAGAAGCAGCAGCATAAGGAGAAGCATAAGGAGAAGTATAAGGAGAAGCAGTAGAAGCAGAAGAAGCAGAAGCAGGAGAAGCTGAAGCAGAAGAAAAAGAATAAGCAAAAGAAGCAGAAGCAGAAGCAGTGAGAGAAGCAGAAGAAGGAGAAGGAGCAGCAGAAGGAGAAGCATAAGCAGAAAGAGAAGCAGAAACAGAAGGAGAACAAGAAGGAGAAGCAGGAGAATCAGAAGAAGCAGAAGGAGAAGGAGAAGAAGGAGAAGCAGAAGTAGAATCCGAAGAAACAGAAGAAGAAGAAGCAGAAGAAACAGAAGCAAAAGAAACAGAAGAAGGAGAAGAGCAGAAGCAGAAGCAGAAGGAGAAGCAGAAGCAGAAGGAGAAGCAGAAAGAGAAGCAGGAGAACCAGAAGAAGCAGGAGAAGCAGAAGCAGAAGAAACAGGAGAAGCCGAAGAAGCAGAAGCAGAATCTGAAGCAGAAGGAGAAACAGAAGAAGCACAATCTGAAGCAGAAGCAGAAGAAACAGAAATAGTAGAATAAGCAGAAGCAGAAGCACCAGGACAAGCAGAAGAACAAGAAGGAGAAGGCGAAAGAGAAGGATTAGGAGTAGGAGAAGCAAAAGGATAACCAGAAACAGAAAGAGACGCAGAAGGAGAAGCAGCAAGAGAAGTAGGAGAAGCAGGAGAAGCAGAAGCAGGAGAAGCAGAAGAAACAGAAGACGCAGAAGCAGAATGAGAAGCAGAAGGAGAAATTGAAGCAGAAGGAGAAGGAGAAGCAAAAGGAGAAGCAGAAGAAGGAGAAGGAGAAGGAGAAGCAGAAAGAGAAGCACAACGAGAAGCAGGAGAAGCAGAAGCAGGAGAAGCAGAAGCAGAAGAAACATAAGAAGGAGAAGAATCAGAAGCAGAAGGAGAAGCAGAAACAGAAGGAAAAGCAGAAATAGAAGCAGGAGCAGCAGAAGAAGCAGCAGCAGGAGAAGAAGAAGCAGAAGAAGCAGAAGAAACAGAAGCAGAACCTGAAGCATAAGGAGATACAGGAGAAGCAGAAGAAGCAGAATCTGGAGAAGCAGAAGGAGAAGCAGAAGCAGAAAGAGAGGCAAAAGCAGAAGGAGAAGCATAAGGAGAAGCAGAAGAAACAGAAGAAGCAGAGGCAGTAGCAGAAGATGTAGAAGCAGAAGGAGAAGCAGAAGGAAAAGCAGAAGAATGAGAAGGAGAAGGAGAAACAGAAGGAGAAGCAGAAAGAGAAGCAGAAGAAGGAGCAGGAGAAGGAAAAGCAGCAGGAGAAGCAGAAAGAGAAGCAGAAAGAAAAGCAGAAGGAGAAGCAGGAAATGCAGAAACAGGAGAAGAACAAGCAGAAGAAACAGGAGAAGGACAAGAAGCAGAAGCAGAAGGAGAAGCAGAAAGAGAAGGAGGGGAAGCAGAAGAAGCAGAAGCAGGAGAAGCAGAAGCATAAGAATCCGAAGAAGCAGAAGCAGAACCTGAAGCAGAAGGAGAAGCAGGAGAAGCAGAAGAATCAGAATCTGGAGAAGTAGAATGAGAAGCAGAAGGAGAAGCAGAAGCAGAAAGACAATCAAAAGCAGAAGGAGAAGCGGAAGAAACAGAAGAAGTAGAAGCAGTAGCAGTTGTAGCAGAAGCAGTAGGAAAAGCAGAAGGAAAAGCAGAAGAACAAGAAGGAGAAGGAGAAACAGAAGGAGAAGCAGAAGGAGAAGCCGAAAGAGAAGCAGGTAAAGCAGAAGAAGAAGCAGAAGGAGAATCAGAAGGAGAAGCAGAATAAGGAGAAGGAGAAGCAGAAGCAGAAGAAGATGCAGAAGGAGAAGCAGAAGAAGCAGAAGCAGAAGGAGAAGCAGGAAAAGCAGAAGAAGCAGAAGCAAAAGGTGAAGCAAAAGAAGGAGAAGGAGAAGCAGAGGCAGAAGAAGAAGCATAAGGACAAGCACAAGCAGAAGGAGATGCAGAAGGAGAAGCAGGAGAAGCAGAAGAAGCAGAAGCTGAAAGAGAAGCAGAAGTAGGAGAAGGAGAAGGAGGAGAAGCAGAAGGAGAAGCAGAAGCAGAATGAGAAGCAGAAAGAGAAGCAGGAGGAGGACAAGAAGCTGAAGCAGGAGAAGCCGAAAGAGAAGAAGCAGAAACAGAAGCAGAAGGAGAAGCAGAAGCAGAAGGAGAAGCAGCAGAAGAAGTAGAACCAGAAATTCAGCCACTAGAAACAGAACAAGCAGAAGCAGAAGGAGAAGCAAAAAGAGAAGCAGAAGGAGAAGTAGAAAAAGCAGCAGAAGAAGCAGAAAAACAAGCAGGAGAAGCAGAAGCAGAAAGAGAAGTAGAAGCAGAAGAAGCAGAAGAAGAAGCAGTAGAAGCATAAGAAGCAGAAGCAGGAGAAGCAGAACCAGAAGAAAAAGAAGAAGCATAAGAAGCAGAAGCAGAGGGAGAAACAGAAGAAGGAGAAGGAGCAGCAGAAGGTGAAGCAGAAGGAGATGCAGAAGCAGAAAGAGAAGCAGAAATAGAAGAAGAAGAAGGAGAAGTTGGAGAAGCAGAAGAAGCAGAAGCAGAAAGAGAAGCAGAAGAAGGAGAAGGAGAAGCAGAAGGAGAAGGACAAGCAGAAGAAGCAGAAGCGGGAGAAGCAGAAGAAGAAGAAGAAGAAGAAACAGAAGAAGGAGAAGGAGCAGAAGGAGAAGCAGAAGCAGAAGGAGAAGCAGAAAGAGAAGCAGAAGAAGCAGTAGCAGGTGAAGCAGAAGCAGAAGAAACAGAAGAAGCCGAAGAATCAGAAGGAGAACATGAAGGAGATGGAGAAGCAGAAGCAGCAGAAGCTGGAAAAGTAGAAGCAGAAGAAACCGAACAAGCAGAAGAAGCAGAAGCAGAACGAGAAGCAGAAGAAGAAGGAGAAAGAGAAGGATTCGGAGTAGGAGGAGCAGAAGCAGAATAAGAAGCAGAAAGAGAAGCAGAAGAAGAAGCAGAAGGAGAAATAGAAGAAGCAGAAGCAGGAGAAGCAGAAGCAGAAGATGAATGAGAAGCACAAGAAGGAGAAATTGAAGGAGAAGGAGAAGGAGACGGAGAAGCAGAAGGAGAAGTAGGAGAAGCAGAAGAAGAAGAAGTAGGAGAAGCAGAAACAGAAGAAGCAGAAGGAGAAGAGCAGAAGCAGAAGGAGAAGCAGAAGGAGAAGCAGAAGAAGCAGAAGCTGAAGCAGAAGAAGAAGAAACAGAAAAAGCAGAAGAAGCAGAAGAAGAAGCAGCAGGAGAAGCAGAAGAAGAAGAAGGAGAAGGAGAAAGAGAAGGATTAGGAGTAGGAGAAACAGAAGGATAAGCAGAAGCAGAAAGAGAAGGAGAATGAGAAGGAGAAGCAGGAGAAGCAGAAGAAGCAGAAGCAGGAGAAGCAGAAGCAGAAGAAACAAAGGAAGGAGAAGAAGCAGAAAGAGAAGCAAAAACAGAAGGAAAAGCAGAAAGAGAAGCAGGAGACGCAGAAGAAGAAGAATCTGGAGAAGCAGAAGGAGAAGCAGAAGCAGAAAGAGAAGCAAAAGCAGAAGGAGAAGCAGGAGAAGCAGAAGAAGCAGAATCTGGAGAGGCAGAAGGAGAAGCAGAAGCAGAAAGAGAAGCAAAAGCAGAAGGAGAAGCAGAAGGGGAAGCAGAAGAAACAGAAGAAGCAGAGGCT
>NW_012293259.1:0-6780 GCF_000151885.1 Dipodomys ordii | reverse complement strand
GAAGCAGAAGCAGAAGAAACAGTAATAGTAGAATATGCAGAATCAGAAGCAGCAAGAGAAGCGGAAGAAGAAGTAGTCGGAGAAGGCGAGAGAGAAGGATTAGGAGTAGGAGATGCAAAAGGATAAGCAGAAGCAGAAAGAGACGCAGAAGGAAAAGCAGCACGAGAAGTAGGAGAAGCAGGAGAAGCAGAAGCAGGAGAAGCAGAAGAAACAGAAGACGCAGAAGCAGAATGAAAAGCAGAAGGAGAAATTGAAGCAGAAGCAGAAGGAGAAGCAGAAGCAAAAGGAGAAGCAGAAGAAGAAGGAGAAGCAGAACGAGAAGCAGGAGAAGCAGAAGCAGGAGAAGCAGAAGCAGAAGAAACAGAAGAAGGAGAAGAAGCAGAAGCAGAAGGAGAAGCAGAAACAGAAGGAAAAGCAAAAAGAGAAGCAGGAGAAGCAGAAGAAGCAGCAGCAGGAGAAGCAGAAGCAGAAGAAGCCGAAGAAGCAGAAGCAGAACCTGAAGCAGAAGGAGAAGCAGGAGAAGCAGAAGAAGCAGAATCTGGAGAAGCAGGAGGAGAAGCAGAAGCAGAAAGAGAAGCAAAAGCAGAAGGAGAAGCAGAAGAAACAGAAGAAGCAGAGGCAGTAGCAGAAGAAGCAGAAGATGCAGAAGCAGAAGGAGAAGCAGAAGGAAAAGCAGAAGAACGAGAAGGAGAAGGAGAAGGAGAAACAGAAGGAGAAGCAGAAAGAGAAGCAGAAGAAGGAGCAGGAGAAGGAAAAGCAGCAGGAGAAGCAGAAAGAGCAGCAGAAGGAGAAGCAGGAGAAGCAGAAACAGGAGAAGCAGAAGCAGAAGAAACAGGAGAAGGACAAGAAGCAGAAGCAGAAGGAGATGCAGAAACAGAAGGAGAAGCAGAAAGAGAAGGAGGGGAAGCAAAAGAAGCAGAAGCAGGAGAAGCAGAAGCATAAGAATCCGAAGAAGCAGAAGCAGAACCTGAAGCAGAAGGAGAAGCAGAAGAAACAGAAGATGTAGAAGCAGTAGCAGTTGTAGCTGAAGCAGAAGGAGAAGCCGAAGGAAAAGCAGAAGATCAAGCTGGAGAAGGAGATACTAGGAGAAGCAGAAGGAGAAGCAGATAGAGAAGCAGGTAATGCAGATGTGAAGAAGATGAAGATGAAAAGAAGAAGAAGAAGAAGAAGAAGATGAAGAAGAAGAAGAAGAAGAAGGAGAATCAGAAGGAGAAGCAGAAGAAGGAGAAGGAGAAGCAGAAGCAGAAGCAGAAGAAGATGCAGCAGGAGGAGCAGGAGAAGCAGAAGTAGCAGAAGCAGAAGGAGAAGCAGGTAAAGCAGAAGAAGCAGAAGCAAAAGAAGGAGAAGCAGAAGCAGAAGAAGAAGAAGGAGCATAAGGACAAGCACAAGCAGAAGGAGAGGAAGAAGGAGAAGCAGGAGAAGCCGAAAAAGCAGAAGCTAAAGGAGAAGCAGAAGTAGGAGAAGGAGAAGGAGGAGAAGAAGACGCATAAGGAGAAGCCGAAGCGGAATGAGAAGCAGAAAGAGAAGCAGGAGAAGCACAAGAAGCAGAAGCAGGAGCAGCCGAAAGAGAAGAAGCAGAAGAAGCAGAAACAGAAGCAGAAGTAGAAGCAGAAGCAGAAGGAGAAGCAGCAGAAGAAGTAGAACCAGAAATTCAGGCAGGAGAAACAGAAGAAGCAGAAGCAGAAAGAGAAGCAAAAAGAGAAGCAGAAGGAGAAGTAGAAGAAGCAGTAGAAGGAGAAGCGGCAAAAGAAGCAGAAAAACAAGCAGGAGAAGCAGAAGCAAAAGAGAAGTAGAAGCAGAAGAAGCAGAAGAAGCAGATGAAGAAGAAGAAGCAGTAGAAGCATAAGAATCAAAAGCAGCAGAAGCAGAAGCAGAAGAACAAAAAGAAGCATAAGAAGCAGAAGCAGAAGCAGAGGGAGAAACAGAAGAAGGATAAGGAGCAGCAGAAGGTGAAGCAGAAGGAGATGGAGAAGCAGAAAGAGAAGCAGAAACAGAAGGAGAAGAAGAAGGATTAGTTGGAGAATCAGAAGAACAGAAGAACAAAGAGAAGCAGTAGAAGGAGAAGCAGAAGCAGAGGAAAGGAAGGAGAAGCAGAAGAAGCAGAAGCGGAAGAAGCCGAAAGTGAAGAAGCAGAAACAGAAGCAGAAGTAGAAGCAGAAGCAGAAGGAGAAGCAGCAGAACAAGTAGAACCAGTAATTCAGGCAGGAGAAACAGAAGAAGCAGAAGCAGAAAGAGAAGCAAAAAGAGAAGCAGAAGGAGAAGTAGAAGAAGCAGCAGAAGGAGAAGCAGCAGAAGAAGCAGAAAAACAAGCAGGAGAAGCAGACGCAGAAAGAGAAGTAGAAGCAGAAGAAGCAGAAGCAGAAGAAGAAGCAGTAGAAGCATAAGAAGCAGAAGCAGGAGAAGCAGAAACAGGAGAAGCAGAAGCAGAAGAACAAGAAGAAGCATAAGATGCAGAAGCAGAAGCAGAGGGAGAAACAGAAGAAGGAGAAGGAGCAGCAGAAGGTGAAGCAGAAGGAGATGAAGAAGCAGAAAGGGAAGCAGAAACAGAAGGAGAAGAAGAAGGATTAGTTGGAGAATCAGAAGAAGCAGAAGCAGAAAGAGAAGCAGAAGAAGGAGAAGGAGAAGCAGAAGCACAGGAAAGGAAGGAGAAGCAGAAGAAGCAGAAGCACGAGAAGCAGAAGAAGAAGAAGAAGAAGAAGAAGAAAGAGAAGAAGGAGAAGGAGCAGAAGGAGAAGCAGAAGGAGAAGCAGAAAGAGAAGGAGAAGAAGCAGTAGCAGGAGAAGCAGAAGCACAAGAAACAGAAGAAGCTGAAGAAGCAGAACCAGGACCTGAAGCAGAAGAAACAGAACAAGCAGAAGAAGCAGTAGCAGAAGCAGAACGAGAAGCAGAAGAAGAAGAAGGAGAAGGAGAAAGAGAAGGATTAGGAGTAGGAAGAGCTGAAGGAGAATCAGAAGCAGAACGAAAAGCAGAAGGAGCACCAGAAGGAGAAGCAGAAGAAGGAGAAGCAGAGGAAGGAGAAGCAGAAGCAGAAGAAGCAGCAGAAGGAGAAGCAGAAGCAGAAGAAGATGCAGAAGGAGAAGCAGGAGAAGCAGAAGAAGCAAAAGCAGAAGGAGAAGCAGAAGTAGAAGAAGGAGAAGGAGAAGAAAGGGCAGCCGAAGCAATAGGAGAAGCAGAAGGAGAAGCAGAAGAATGAGAAGAAGAAAGAGAAGCAGGAGAAGCACAAATGCAGAAGCAGGAGAAGCAGAAACAGAAGATACAGAAGAAGAAGAAGAAGAAGAAGAAGAAGAAGAAGAAGAAGAAGAAGAAGAAGAAGAAGAAGAAGAAGAAGAAGAAGGAGAAGCAGTAGAAGCAGAAGAAGCAGAAGCAGGAGTAGCAGAAGCAGAAGAAAAAGAATAAGCAAAAGAAGCAGAAGCAGAAGCAGTGGGAGAAGCATAAGAAGGAGAAGGAGAAGGAGCAGCAGAAGGAGAAGCAGAAGCAGAAAGAGAAGCAGAAACAGAAGGAGAACAAGAAGGAGAAGCAGGAGAATCAGAAGAAGCAGAAGTAGAAGCAGAAAGAAGAGAAGAAGGAGAAGCAGAAGTAGAATCAGAAGAAACAGAAGAAGAAGCATAAGAAACAGAATCAAAAGAAACAGAAGAAGGAGAAGAGCAGGAGCAGAAGTAGAAGCAGAAATAGAAGCAGGAGAAGCAGAAGAAGCAGGAGAAGCAGAAGCAGAAGAAACAGGAGAAGCCGAAGAAGCAGAAGCAGAATCTGAAGCAGAAGGAGAAACAGAAGAAGCACAATCTGAAGCAGAAGCAGAAGAAACAGAAATAGTAGAATAAGCAGAAGCAGAAGCAGCAGGAGAAGGAGAAGAAGAAGACGGAGAAGAAGAAGGAGAAGGCGAAAGAGAAGGATTAGGAGCAGGAGAAGCAAAAGGATAAGCAGAAGCAGAAAGAGACGCAGAAGGAGAAGCAGCACGAGAAGTAGGAGAAGCAGGAGAAGCAGAAGCAGGAGAAGCAGAAGAAACAGAAGACGCAGAAGCAGAATGAGAAGCAGAAGGAGAAATTGAAGCAGAAGCAGAAGGAGAAGCAGAAGGACAAGCAGAAGAAGGAGAAGGAGAAGCAGAAAGAAAAGCAGAAAGAGAAGCAGGACGAGAAGCAGGAGAAGCAGAAGCAGGAGAAGCAGAAGCAGAAGAAACAGAAGAAGGAGAAGAAGTAGAAGCAGAAGGAGAAGCAGAAACAGAAGGAGAAGCAGAAAGAGAAGGAGGGGAAGCAGAAGAAGCAAAAGCAGGAGAAGCAGAAGCATAAGAATCCGAAGAATCAGAAGCAGAACCTGAAGCAGAAGGAGAAGCAGGAGAAGCAGAAGAAGCAGAATCTGGAGAAGCAGAAGGAGAAGCAGAAGCAGAAAGAGAAGCAAAAGCAGAAGGAGAAGGAGAAGGAGAAGCAGAAGGAACAGAAGAAACAGAAGCAGTAGCAGAAGAAGCTGAAGATGTAGAAGCAGAAAAAGAAGCACAAGAAATAGCAGAAGAACGAGAAGGAGAAGCAGAAGGAGAAGCAAAAGGAGAAGCAGAAGGAGAAACAGAAGCAGAAGAAGCAGCACAAGGAGAAGCAGAAGCAGAAGAAGATGCATAAGGAGAAGCAGGAGATGCAGAAGAAGCAGAAGCAGGAGAAGCAGAAGCATAAGAATCCGAAGAAGCAGAAGCAGAACCTGAAGCAGAAGGAGAAGCAGAAGAAAGAGAAGAAGTAGAAGCAGTAGCAGTTGTACCAGAAGCAGAATGAGAAGCAGAAGGAAAAGCAGAAGAACAAGAAGGAGAAGGAGAAACAGAAGGAGAAGCAGAAGGAGAAGCAGAAAGAGAAGCAGGTAAAGCAGAATAAGAAGAAGCAGAAGGAGAAGCAGAAGTAGAATCAGAAGAAACAGAAGAAGAAGCAGAAGAAACAGAAGCAAAAGAAACAGAAGAAGGAGAAGAGCAGAAGCAGAAGCAGAAGGAGAAGCAGAAGTAGAAGGAGAAGCAGAAAGAGAAGCAGGAGAAGCAGAAGAAGCAGGAGAAGCAGAAGAAACAGGAGAAGCCGAAGAAGCAGAAGCAGAATCTGAAGCAGAAGGAGAAACAGAAGAAGCACAATCTGAAGCAGAAGCAGAAGAAACAGTAATAGTAGAATAAGCAGAAGAAGAAGCAGCAAGAGAATCAGAAGAAGTCGGAGAAGGCGAGAGAAAAGGATTAGGAGTAGGAGATGCAAAAGGATAAGCAGAAGCAGAAAGAGACGCAGAAGGAAAAGCAGCACGAGAAGTAGGAGAAGCAGGAGAAGCAGAAGCAGGAGAAGCAGAAGAAACAGAAGACGCAGAAGCAGGAGAAATTGAAGCAGAAGCAGAAGGAGAAGCAGAAGCAAAAGGAGAAGCAGAAGAAGAAGGAGAAGCAGAATGAGAAGCAGGAGAAGCAGAAGCAGGAGAAGCAGAAGCAGAAGAAACAGAAGGAGAAGAAGCAGAAGGAGAAGCAGAAACAGAAGGAAAATCAAAAAGAGAAGCAGGAGAAGCAGAATAAGCAGCAGCAGGAGAAGCAGAAGCAGAAGAAGCCGAAGAAGCAGAAGCAGAACCTGAAGCAGAAGGAGAAGCAGGAGAAGCAGAAGAAGCAGAATCTGGAGAAGCAGAAGGAGAAGCAGAAGCAGAAAGAGAAGCAAAAGCAGAAGGAGAAGCAGAAGGAGAAGCAGAAGAAACAAGAAGCAGAGGCAGTAGCAGAATAAGCAGAAGATGCAGAAGCAGAAGCAGATGGAAAAGTAGAAGAACAAGAAGGAGAAGGAGAATCAGTTGGAGATTCTGAAAGAGAAGCAGAAGATAGAGCAGGAGAAGGAAAAGCAGCAGGAGAAGCAGAAGGAGCAACAGAAGGAGAAGCAGGAGATGCTGAATCTGGAGAAGCAGATGCAGAAGAAACAGGAGAAGGACAAGAAGCAGAAGCAGAAGGAGAAGCAGAAACAGAAGGAGAAGCAGAAAGAGGAGGGAAAGCAGAAGAAGCAGAAGCAAGAGAAGCAGAAGCAGAAGCATAAGAATCCGAAGAAGCAGAAGCAGAACCTGAAGCAGAAGGAGAAGCAGGAGAAGCAGAAAAAGCAGAATCTGGAGAAGCAGAATGACAAGCTGAAGGAGAAGCAGAAGCAGAAAGAGAATCAAAAGCAGAAGAAACAGAAGAAGCAGAAGCAGTAGCAGTTGCAGCAGAAGCAGAAGGAGAAGCAGAAGGAAATCAGAAGCACGAGAAGGAGAAGGAGAAACAGAAGCAGAAGCAGAAGGAGAATCAGAAGGAGAAGCAGAAGAAGCAGAAGGAGAAGCAGAAGGAGAAGCAGAAGCAGAAGAAGCAGCAGAAGGAGAAGCAGAAGCAGAAGAAGATGCAGAAGGAGAAGCAGAAGCAGAAGAAGATGCAGAAGGAGAAGCAGGAGAAGCAGAAGAAGCAGAAGCAGAAGGAGAAGTAGAAGCAGTAGAAGGAGAAGGAAGAGCAGCAGAAGCAATAAGAGAAGCAGAAGGAGAAGCAGAAGCAGAATGAGAAGCACAATGAGAAGCAGAAGAAACAGAAGATGCAGGAATAGCAGAAGCAGAAGATTGAGAAGATGATGATGATGATGATGATGATGATGATGATGATGATGATGATGATGATGACGATGATGATGATGATATGATGATGATGAGAGATGATGATGCATATGGAGAAGCATAAGGAGAAGCATAAGGAGAAGCATAAGGAGAGCAGTAGAGCAGAAGATGCAGAGGCAGGAGAAGCAGAAGCTGAAGGATAAGGATTAAGCTATAGAAGCAGAAGGCTGA
>NW_012293258.1:0-2231 GCF_000151885.1 Dipodomys ordii | reverse complement strand
ACAGAGGTCCTGATCACACACACACAGAGGTCCTGATCACACACACATGCAGAGGTCCTGATCACACACACACAGAGGTCCTGATCACACACACAGAGGCCCTGACCACACACACACACACACATACAGAATTCCTGATCACACACACAGAGGCCCTGACCACACATACACACAGAGGTTCTGACCACACACACACACAGAGGTCCTGATCACACACACATACAGAGGTCTTGATCTCACACATACACAGAGGTCCTGATCTTACACATGCAGAGGTCCTGACCACACACACACAGAGGTCCTGATCACACACACACAGAGGTCCTGATCACACACACACAGAGGTCCTGATCACACACACACAGAGGTCCTGATCACACACACACAGAAGTCCTGATCACATACACACAGAGGTCCTGATCACACACACACAGAGGTCCTGACCACACACACACACAGAGGTCCTGATCACACACACATACAGAGGTCCTGATCACACACACACAGAGGTCCTGACCACACACACACACAGAGGTCCTGATCACACACACGCAGAGGTCCTGATCACACACACACAGAGGTCCTGATCACACACACACAGAGGCCCTGACCACACACATACAGAGGTCCTGACCACACACACACAGAGGTCCTGATCACACACACACAGAGGTCCTGATCACACACACACAGAGGTCCTGACCACACACACACACAGAGGTCCTGATCACACACACAGAGGCCCTGACCACACACATACAGAGGTCCTGATCACACACACACAGAGGTCCTGACCACACACACACAGAGGTCCTGATCACACACACACAGAGGTCCTGATCACACACACACAGAGGTCCTGACCACACACACACAGAGGTCCTGATCACACACACACAGAGGTCCTGACCACACACACAGAGGTCCTGACCACACACACACAGAGGTCCTGACCACACACACACAGAGGTCCTGATCACACACACATGCAGAGGTCCTGATCACACACACACAGAGGTCCTGACCACACACACACAGAGGTCCTGACCACACACACACAGAGGTCCTGATCACACACACAGAGTCCCTGACCACACACACACAGAGGTCCTGACCATACACACACAGAGGTCCTGACCACACACACACAGAGGTCCTGATCACACACACAGAGGCCCTGACCACACACACACAGAGGTCCTGATCACACACACACAGAGGTCCTGATCACACACACACAGAGGTCCTGATCACATACACACAGAGGTCCTGATCACAAACACACATGCAGAGGTCCTGATCACACACACACAGAGGTCCTGATCACACACACACAGAGATCCTGATCACACACACACAGAGGTCCTGATCACACACACACAGAGGTCCTGATCACACGCACACACAGAGGTCCTGATCACACACACACAGAGGTCCTGACCACACACACACACACAGAGGTCCTGACCACACACACACACAGAGGTCCTGACCACACACACACAGAGGTCCTGATCACACACACACACAGAGGTCCTGATCACATACACACAGAGGTCCTGATCACACACACACATGCAGAGGTCCTGATCACACACACACAGAGGTCCTGATCACACACACACAGAGGTCCTGATCACACACACACAGAGGTCCTGATCACACACACAGAGGTCCTGATCACACATACACAGAGGTCCTGATCACATACACACAGAGGTCCTGATCACACACACACAGAGGTCCTGATCACACACACACACAGAGGTCCTGATCACACACACATGCAGAGGTCCTGATCACACACACACAGAGGTCCTGATCACACACATGCAGAGGTCCTGATCACATACACACAGAGGCCCTGACCACACAAACACACATACACAGAGGCCCTGACCACACACACACACAGAGGCCCTGATCACACACACATACAGAGGTCCTGATCACACACACAGAGGCCCTGACCACACACACACACAGAGGTCCTGATCACACACACACAGAGGTCCTGATCACACACACACAGAGGTCCTGATCACACACACACAGAAGTCCTGATCACACACACACAGAGGTCCTGATCACACACACACAGAGGTCCTGACCACACACACACAGAGGTCCTGATCACACACACACAGAGGTCCTGATCACACACACAGAGGTCCTGACCACACACACAGAGGTCCTGATCACACACACACAGAGGTCCTGACCACACACAC
>NW_012293257.1:0-3634 GCF_000151885.1 Dipodomys ordii | reverse complement strand
TCAATCGGGGGACACAGCAGGACACTGAAGGGTACACAGCAGGACACAGCGGGACACAAAGGGACACAGCAGGGAGACAGCGTGGGACACAGTGGGACACAGTGGGGTACATAGCGGGACACAGCGGGGACACAGCAGGGGCACAGTGGGAAACAGCGGGACACAGAGGGGGACAAAGCGGGACACAGCGGGACACAGCGGGACACAGTGGGGGACACAGCTGTGACACAGCGGGACACAGCGGGGGACACACCGAGGACACAGCGGGACACAGCGGGGAAACAGCGGGGGACACAGTGGTACACTGCGGGGACACAGAAGGACTTAGCTGTTACACAGTGAGGACACACCAGGGACACAGAGGGACACAGCATGGACACAGCGGGCACACAGCGGGACACAGCGGGACCAAGTGGGGACACAGCGGGGACACAGCGGGACACAGCGGGGGACACAGCAGAGGACACAGCGGGGGACAGCGGGGACACAGAGGGACAAAGCAGGACACAGCTGGGAAACAGCAAGGACACAAGGGGACACAGCGGGGACACAGCGGGGACATAGTGGGACACAGCGGGGGACACAGCAGGGGACACACCGGGGGACAGCGGGGACACAGAGGAGCACAGCAAGACACAGCGGGGGACACAGCAGGGGACACAGCGGGACACAGCGGGGACAAAGCGGGGGACAAAGCGGGGACACAGCGGGACACAGCGGTTCAAAACGGGACACAGCTGGACATAGCAGGGACACAGCAGGGGACACAGCTGGGGACAGCGGGGACACAGCCGGACACAGCAGGACACAGCGGGAAACAGCGGGGACACAGCGAGGACACAGCGGGACACAGCGGGACACAGAGGGGACACAGCGGGGAACAGCAGGGAGACACAGCGGGGACACAGCGCGGACACAGCAGAACAGAGTGGGTACACAGCAGGGGACAGCAGGGAGACACAGCTGGGACACCGAGGGACTCAGCGGTTACACAGCGAGGACACACCAGGGACACAGCTGGACACAGCGGAGACAAAGCAGGGACACAGTGAGACACAGCGAGGACACAGGGGGACACAGCGTGGGCTACAGCGAGGGACAGCAGTGACACACCCGCAGACAGCGGGGACACAGCGGGACACAGCGGAACACATCGGGGGACACAGCGGGACACAGTGTGGGACACAGCGGGTGACACAGCTAGACACAGCGGGGGACACAGCGAGGACACAGCAGGACACAGCAGGGAACACACTGGGACACAGTGGGGGTCACAGCAGGACACAGCGGGACCCAGAGGGGACAAAGCAGGGGACACAACGAGGACACAGCAAGGACACAGCAGGACACAGCCGGGACACAGCGGGGACACAGCGAGACACAGCGGGACAAAGCGGGACACAGCGGGACACAGTGGGACACAGCGGGGACACAGCAGGGGACACAGCGGGGGACAGCGGGGACACAGCCGGACACAGCAGGTCACAGCGGGAAACAGCGGGGACACAGTGAGGACACAGCGTGACACAGCGGGACACAGAGGGGACACAGCGGGGGACAGCAGGGAGACACAGCGGGGACACAGCGGGGACACAGCGGAAAACAGTGGGGACACAGCGGGGGACAGCAGGGAGACACAGCGGGGACACAGCGGTACACAGCGGGACACAGGGGGTACACAGCAGGACACAGCGGGACACAGCGGGAAACACACCCGGACACAGCGGGGGACACAGCGGGACACAGCGGGGTACACAGCGGGACAATGCGGGACACAGTGGGGACAGAGTGGGACATAGGGGGCACACAGCGGGGGACACAGCAGTTACCCAGCGGGGACACAGAGGGACACAGTGGGGACACAGCGGGGACACAGCGGGACACAGCAGCGACACAGCGGAACACAGCGGGGGACACAGCGGGCCACAGCCTGGGACAGAGCGGGACACAGCGTGGACACAGCGGGACACAGCGAGACACAGCAGTGATAAAGCGGCGACACAGCGGGTCACATCGGGCCACAGCGGGACACAGCGAGGACACAGCGGGGGACAGAGGGGACACACTGGTAGACAACGGGGACACAGCAGGACAGCGCGGAGGTCACAGTGGGAAACAGCGGAGACACAGGGGGACACAGGGGGCGACACAGAGGACACAGCGGGACACAGCGGGGGACACAGCGGGCCACAGCCTGGGACAGAGCGGGACACAGGGTGGACACAGCGGGACACAGCGAGACACAGCAGTGATAAAGCGGCGACACAGCGGGTCACATCGGGCCACAGCGGGGCACAGCGGGGACACAGCGGGGGACAGAGGGGACACACCGGTAGACAACGGAGACACAGCAGAACAGCGCGGGGGTCACAGTGGGAAACAGCGGAGACACAGGGGGACACAGGGGGCGACACAGAGGGGTACAGCGGGACACAGCGGGACAGAGCGGGGACACCGCTTGGACAAAGTGGGGGACACAGTGGGGGACACAGCGGTAAACAGCGGGGGACACAGCGGGACTCAGCTGGGGACACATCAAAGGACACAGTGGGTGACACAGCGGGGGAAACAGCGGGAAACAGCGGGGGACACAGCAGGACACAGTGGGGTACACAGAGGCAGACACAGCGGTACACATCGGGACACAGCGGGGACACAGCGGGGACACAGCGGGGACACAGCGGGACACAACGGGGACACAGTGAGACACAGCGAAGACACAGCGGGACACAGCAGAGGACTCAGCGGGGGACAGCGGTACACACCGGCGGACAGCGGGGACACAGCGGGACACAGCGAAGACACAGTGGGACACAGAGTGGACACAGCGGGGGACAGCAGGGAGACACAGCGGGGGTCACAGCGGGACCCAGCGGGATACAGAGGGGACAAAGCAGGGACAAAGAGGGGACACAGCGGGACAAAATGGGACACAGCTGGACACAGCGGGACACAGCAGTGGACACAGCGGGGGACAGCGGGGACACAGCCGGACAGAGCGAGGACACAGCGGGACACAGCGAAGACACAGTGGGACACAGTGGGGACACAGCGGGACACAGCGGGACACAAAGGGACACAGCAGGGACACAGCGGGGGACAAAGCGGCACACAAAGGGGGACACAGCGTTACACAGCGGGGACACAGCGGGACACAGTGGGGACAAAGCAGGGGACACAGCAGGACACAGAGGGGAACATAGGGGGCACAAGCGGGACGCAGTGGGACACAGCGGGGTACACAGCGGGACACAGCGGGGACACAGCAGGGGCACAGTGGGATACAGCGGGACACAGCGGGGGCCAAACTGGACACACGGGGATACTGCGGGACACATCGTGGGACACAGCAGGGGCCACAGAGCCGCACAGAGCGGGAGAGAGTGGAACACAGCAGGGACAGAGCAGGGACAGAGCGGCGGACCCAGCGAGGACACAGCGTGACACATGGTGACACAGCGGGACCCAGCGGGAACCCAGCGAGGACACAGCGGGACACAAATGGGGACCCAACACGGACACAGCGGGACACAGCAGGAAAGAGCGGGACACAGCAGGGGACACAGCCGGGGACACAGCGGGACACAGCAGGGGACACAGCGGGGACACAGCGGGACACAGTGTAGACACAGCA
>NW_012293256.1:0-3149 GCF_000151885.1 Dipodomys ordii | reverse complement strand
GAAGGACACAGCGAAGGATGGCAGCGGGACACACGAGGACACAGCAGGGACTCAGCGGGGACACAGCGGGGGACACAGTGGGACACAGCGGGGACACAGAGGGACTCAGCGATTACACAGCAAGGACACACCAGGGACACAGCATGACACAGCGGAGACACAGCAGGTACACAGTGAGACACAGCGAGGACACAGCGGGACACAGCGTGGGATACAGCGGGGGACAGCGGTGACACACTGGCGGACAGCGGGGAAACAGAGGGACACAGCGGGACACAGCGGGGGACGCAGCGGGACACAGTAGGGGACACAGCGGGGGACACAGCGGGACACAGCGAAGGACACAGCAAGGACACAGCAGGACACAGCGGGAAAACAGCGGGGGACACAGTGGGACACTGCGGGGACACAGAAGGACTTAGCGGTTACACAGTGAGGACACACCAGGGACACAGCGGGACACAGTGGGGACACAGCGGGGACACAGCGGGACACAGCGGGACCCAGCGGGGACACAGCGGGACACAGCGGGGGACACAGCAGGGGACACAGCGGGACACAGTGGGGGACAAAGCGGGGACACAGCAGGACACAGCGGGACAAAACGGGACACCGCTGGACACAGCGGGGACACAGCAGGGGACACAGCGGGGGACAGCGGTGACACAGCCGGACACAGCAGGACACAGCGGGAAACAGCGGGGACACAGCGAGGACACAGCGGGACACAGCGGGACACAGAGGGGACACAGTGGGGGACAGCAGGGAGACACCACGGGGACACAGCGCGGACACATCGGTACACAGCGGGACACAGGGGTTACACAGCAGGACACAGCGGGACAGGGCGGGAAACACAACTGGACACAGCGGGGGACACAGCGGGACACAGCGGGGCACACAGCGGGACAAAGCGGGACACAGTGGGGACAGAGTGGGACACAGCGGGGACACAGCGGGGGACTCAGCGGAGACACAGCGGGACACACCGGGGACACAGCAGGGACACAGCGGGACACAGCAGCGACACAGCGGAACACAGCTGGGGACACAGCGGGACACAGCCTGGGACAGAGCGGGACACAGCGTGGACACAGCGGGACACAGCGAGACACAGCAGTGACAAAGCGGCGACACAGCGGGACACATCGGGACACAGCGGGACACAGCGGGGACACAGCGGGAGACAGTGGGGACACACCGGTAGACAACGGGGACACAGTAGGGCAGCGCGGGGGTCACAGTGGGAAACAGCGGAGACACAGGGGGACACAGGGGGCGACACAGAGAGACACAGCGGGACACAGCGGGGACACAGCGGGGACAAAGCAGGGGACAAAGTGGGGGACACAGCGGTAAACAGCGGGGGACACAGCAGGTCTCAGGTGGGGACACATCAAAGGACACAGTGGGTGACACAGTGGGGGAAACAGCAGGAAACAGCGGGGGACACAGCGAGGACACAGCAGGACACAGCGGGGGACACAGCAGGACACAGCGGGGAACACAGCAGGACACAGCGGGGTACACAGAGGCAGACACAGCGGTACACATCGGGACACAGCGGGGACACAGCGGGACACAGCGGGGACACAGCAGGACACAGCAGGGACACAGCAGGGACACAGCGGGGGACACAGTGGGACACAGCGGGGACACAGTGGGACTCAGCGGTTACACAGCGAGGACACACCAGGGACACAGCGGGACACAGCGGAGACAAAGCGGGGACACATTGATATACAGCGAAGACACAGCGGGACACAGCGGGGGACACAGCTTGGGAGAGCGGTACACACCGGCGGACAGCGGGGACACAGCGGGACACAGCGGGAAACAGCAGGGGACACAGCGGGACACAGTGCGGGACACAGCGGGGGACACAGCGGGACAAAGCTGGGGACACAGCGAGGACAGAGCGGGACACAGTGGGGACACTGCGGGGGACAGCGGGGGACATCGGGGACACAGCGCGACACAGCGGGACACAGCGGGGACACAGTGTGGTACACAGCGAGGACACAGCGGGACACAGAGGGATACACAGAGAGGACACAGCGTGACACATGGGGACACAGCGGGACACAGCGGGGGACACAGAGAGGACACAGCAGGACACAAATGGGGACACAGCAAGGACACAGCGGGACACAGCGAGAAAGAGCGGGACACAGCGTGGTGCACAGCCGGGGACACAGCTGGACACAGCGTTACACAGCGGGGACACAGCGGGACACAGTGGGGACAAAGCAGGCGACACAGCAGGACACAGAGGGGAACAAAGGGGGCACAAGCGGGACATAGTGTGACACAGCGGGACACAGCAGGGACACAGCGGGTCAGAGCGGGGACACAGTGTGGGACACAGCGAGGACACAGCGGGACACAGAGGGATACACAGAGAGGAGACAGCGTGACACATGGGGACACAGCGGGACACAGCGGGGGACACAGAGAGGACACAGCGGGACACAAATGGGGACACAGCAAGGACACAGCGGGACACAGCGAGAAAGAGCGGGACACAGCGTGGTGCACAGCCGGGGACACAGCTGGACACAGCGGGACACAGCGGGGGACACAGCAAGGACACAGCGGGACACCGAGGGATACACAGCGAGGGCACAGCGTGACACATGGGGACCCAGCGGGACCCAGCGGGGGACCCAGCGAGGACACAGCGTGACACAGCATGAAAGAGCGGGACACAGCGGGGGACACAGCCGGGGACACAGCGGGACACAGCAGGGGACACAGCGGGGACACAGCGGGACACAGTGGGGACACAGCGGGACACAGCGGGACACAAAGGGACACAGCAGGGACACAGCGGGGGACAAAGCGGCACACAAAGGGGGACACAGCGTTACACAGCGGGGACACAGCGGGACACAGTGGGGACAAAGCAGGGGACACAGCAGGACACAGAGGGGAACATAGGGGGCACAAGCGGGACGCAGTGGGACACAGCGGGGTACACAGCGGGACACAGCGGGGACACAGCAGGGGCACAGTGGGATACAGCGGGACACAGTGGGGGCCAAACTGGACACAAGGGGATACTGCGGGACACATCGGGGGACACAGCAGGGGCCACAGAGCCGCACACAGCGGGAGAGAGTGGAACACAGCAGGGACAGAGCAGGTGA
>NW_012293255.1:0-6787 GCF_000151885.1 Dipodomys ordii | reverse complement strand
CCGCTGTGTCCCACCGTGTCCCACTGTGTCCCCCACTGTTTCCCCTCTGCTGTGTCCGGCTGTGTCCCCCGCTGTGTGCCGCTGTGTCCCGCTATGTCCCTCGCTTTTTCCTGCTGTGTCCCGCAGTGTTCCCGCTGTGTCCCGCTGTGTAACACTGTGTCCCGTGGTGTCCCACTTTGTCCCACGCTGTGTCCCCCGCTGAGTCCCCTCTGTGTCGCCGCTGTGTCCCCCTGTGTCCTCGCTGTGTCCCCCGCTGTCTCCCGCTTTGTCCCTCGCTGTGTTCCGCTGTGTCCCACTGTGTCCCCGCTGTGTCCCCAGCTGCATCCCGCTGTGTCCCGCTGTGTCCCGCGGTGTCCCTGCTGTATCGACGCTGTCTCCTGCTGGGTCCCGCTGTGTCCTCGATGTGTTCCCCGCTGTGTCCCGCTGTGTCCCCAGCTGTGTCTCCCGCTGTGTCCCGCTGTGTCCTCGCTGGGTCTCCTGCTGTGTCCCGCTGTGACACCCGCTGTGTTCCGCTTTGTCCCGCTATGTCCCGCTGTGTCCCCGCTGTGTGCCCGCTGTGTCCCGTTGTGTACTCTGTTGTGTCCAGCTGTGTCACCGTTGTGTCTCGCTTTGGCCCCTCTCTGTCTCCGCTGTCCCCCGCTGTGTCCCCCGCTGTGTCCCGCTGTGTCCCGCTGTGTCCCCCGCTTTGTCCCGCTGAGTCCCATCTGTGTCGCCGCTGTGTCCCGCTGTGTCCTCGCTGTGTCCCCGGCTGTCTGCCGCTTTGTCCCCGCTGTGTCCCGCTGTGTCCCGCTGTGTCCCCCGCTTTGTCCCGCTGAGTCCCATCTGTGTCGCTGCTGTGTCCCACTATGTTCCCGCAGTGTCCCCGCTGTGTCCCGCTGTGTCCCGCTGTGTCCTCGCTGTGTCCCCCGAGTGTCCCGTTGTGTCCCCAGCTGTGCACCCCGCTGTGTCCCGCTGTGTCCCCGCTGTAACGGCGCTGGGTCCGGCTGGGTCCCGCTATGTCCTCCCTGTGTTCCCCGCTGTGTCCCGCTGAGTCCCCACTGTGTCCCTGCTGTGTCCCAATGTGTCCTCGCTGTGTCCCCCGCTGTGTCCCGCTGTGTCCTCCCTGTGTCCCCCGCTGTGTCCCGCTGTGTCCCGCTGTGTCCCCCGCTGTGTTCCCCGCTGTGTACAGCTGTGTCCCCCGCAGTGTCAGCGCTGTGTCCCGCTGTGTCCTCGCTGTGTC
This sequence comes from Dipodomys ordii, assembly GCF_000151885.1. NCBI lineage: Eukaryota > Metazoa > Chordata > Mammalia > Rodentia > Heteromyidae > Dipodomys > Dipodomys ordii. The sequence goes on along the minus strand of NW_012293255.1, from coordinate 5,568 downwards.
CCCCGCTGTCTCCCGCTCTGTACCCCGCTGTGTCTCAAGCTTTGTGCCTGCTGTGTCCCACGGTGTCGCGCTGTGTCCACAGCTGTGTACCTCGCTGTGTAACGCTCTGTCCCCGCTGTATCGACGCTGTGTCGCGCAAGGTCCCGCTGTGTCCTCGCTGTGTTCCCCGCTGTGTCCCGCTGTGTCCGCCACTGTGTCCCGCTGTGTCTACGGCTGTGTCCCCGCTGTGTTCTGCTGTGTCCTCACTTTTTTACCCTCTGTGTCCCGCTGTGTCCCTGCTGTATCGATGCTGGGTCCCGCTGGGACCCGCTGTGTCATCCCTGTGTCCCCCGCTGTGTCCCTGCTGTGTCCCCGCTGTATCCCGCTGTGTACTGCTGTGTCCCCCGCTGAGTCCCGTTGTGTCCCTCTGTGTCCCCCGCTGTGTACCTCGCTATGTCTTGCTGTGTCCCCCGCTGTGTCCCACTGTGTCCTCGCTGTGTCCCCCGCTGTTTCCAGCTGTGTGCTGCTGTGTCACGCTGTTTCCCCGCTGTGTCCCAGCTGTGTCCCTCTGTGTACCTCGCTGTGTCCAGCTTTGTCCCCGCTGTGTCTCGCTGTGTCCCACGCTCTGTCCCCCACTGTGTCCCGCTGTGTCCCCCGCTGTTTCCCACTGTGTCCCCCACTGTGTACCACTGTGTCCCCGCAGGTTCCCCTCTATTTCCCGCTGTGTCCTGCTGTGTTCCGTGGTGTCCTCGCTGTGTCCCCCTGCTGTGTCCCGTTGTGTCCCGCTGTGTCCTGGCTTTGTCCCCCACTGTGTCCCGCTGTGTCCCCCGCTGTTTCCAACTGTGTCCCCCACTGTGTACCACTGTGTCCTCGCAGGTTCCCCTCTGTTTCCCGCTGTGTCCCGCTGTGTTCCGTGGTGTCCTCGCTGTGTCCCCCTGCTGTGTCCCGCTGTGTCCCGCTGTGTCCCCCACTGTGTCCCCCGCTGTGTCCCTATGTGTCCCACACTTTGTCTCCCTGTGTCCCCGCAGTTTCCCCGCTGTGTCCCGCTGTTTCCCACTGTGTTCTGTGGTGTCCCGCTTTGTCCCCGGCTGTGTCGCCCGGTGAGTCGCCGCTGTGTCCCCGCTTTGTCTCGCTGAGTCCTCCATGTGTCCCCCGCTGTGTCCCGCTGTGTCCCCCTGTGTCCACTGCTGGGACCCGGCTGTGTCCCGCTGTGTCCCGCTGTGTCCTCACTGTGTCCCACTCTGTGTTCCGTTGTGTCCTCGCTGTGTCCCTCGCTGTGTCCCGCTGTGTCCCCCACTGTGCCCTGCAGTGTCCCGCTCTGTCCCGCTGTGTCCTCGCTGTGTCCCGCTGTGTCCCGCTGTGTCCCCCACTGTTTCCCCTGCTGTGTCCAGCTGTGTCCCCCACTGTGTCCCACTCTGTCCCCTCTGTGTCCCGCTGTGTCCCCCGCTGTGTCCCACTGTGTCCCCGCAGTGTCACTGCTGTTTCTGCTGTGTCCCGCTGTGTTCCGTGGTGTCCCTCTTTGTCTCCCGCTGTGTCCCCCGCTTTGTCCCGCTGTGTCCGACTGTGTCCCGCTCTGTCCCCGCTGTGTCCCGCTGTGTCCCGCTGTGTCCCACTGCGTCCCGCTGTGTCCCGCTGTGCCCCCACTGTGTCCCGTTGTGTCCACAGCTTTGTACCATGCTGTGTAACGCTGTGTCTCCCCTGTATCGACGCTGTGTCCCGCTGGGTCCCGATGTGTTCTCGCTGTGTTCCCCGCTGTGTCCAGGTGTTTCCCCCACTTTGTCCCCGACTGTGTCCTCGCTGTGTCCCCCGCTGTGTCCCTCTGTGTCCCGCTGTGTCCTCGCTGTGTCCCCCTCTGTGTCCCGCTGTGTCCCCCGCCGTGTCCCGCTGTGTCCCGCTGTGTCCCGCTACGGTCCCGCTGTGTCCCGCTGTGTCCCGCTTTGTCCCCCACTGTGTCCCGCAGTGACCCCGCTGTGTCCCGCTGTGTCCCACTGTGTCCCGTGGTGTCCCGCTTTGTCCCCCGCTGTGTCCCCGGCTGAGTCTCGCTGTGTCCCCACTGTGTCCTCTCTGTGTCCCCCGCTGTGTCCTGCTCTGTTCCCCACTGTGTCTCCCGTTTTGTCCCTGCTGTGCCCCGCTGTGTCCCGCTGTGTCCCCCACTGTGTCCCGTTGTGTCAACAGCTGTGTACCCCGCTGTGACCAGCTGTATCTACGCTGTGTCTCGCTGGGTCAGCTGTGTCTCTCTCTGTGTTTCCCACTCTGTCCCGCTGTGTTCCCCGCTGTGTCACTCGCTGTGTCCCCCGCTGTGTCCCGCTGTGTCCCGCTGTGTCCCCCGCTGTGTCCTTGCTGTGTCCCCGCTGGGTCCCGCTGGGTCCCGCAGTGTCCCCCGCTGAGTCCCGTTGTGTCACCGCTGTGTCCCGCTGTGTCCCCGCTCTATCGACACTGTGTCCCGCTGGGTCCTGCTGTGTCCTCTCTTTGTTCCCCGCTGTGTCCCGCTGTGTCCCCCGCTGTGTCCTTGCTGTGTCCCCGCTGTGTCCCGCTGTGTCCCGCAGTGTCCCCAGCTGTGTCCCGCTGTGTCACTGCTGTGTCCCGCTGTGTCCTCGCTGTGTCCCCCGCTGTGTCCCGCTTTGTCCTTGCTGTGTACCACGCTGTGTCCCTCTGTGTCCCCGGCTGTGTCCCGCTGTGTCCCCTGCTGTGTCCCCACTGTGTCACGCTGTGTTTCGCTGTGTCCGGCTGTGTCCTCGCTCTGTCTCATTCAGTGTCCAGCTGTGTCCTCCCTGTGTCCCCCGCTGTGTCCCGCTGAGTCCCCTGCTGTGTCCCGCTGTGTCCTGCTGTGTCACGCTCTGTCCCATCTGTGTCCCTCTGTGTCCAGCTCTGTCCCCGTTGTGTGTCCGCTGTGCCCCGCTGTGCCCCGCTGTGTACCCTTCTGTGTCCAGCTGTGTCCCCTCTGTGTCTCGCTGTGTCCCTTCTCTGTCCCCCGCTGTCCACCGCTGTGTCCCCCGGCTGTGTCCCGCAGTGTCCCCGCTGTGTCCTGCTGTGTCCTACTGTGTCCCGTGGTGTCCCGCTTTTTCCCCTCTATGTCCTCTGCTGAGTCCCCACTTTGTCCCCGCTGTGTCCAGCTGTGTCCTCGCTGTGTCCTCTGCTGTCTCCCGCTTTGTCCCACGTTGTGTCCTACTGTGTCCCGTTCTGTCCCCCGCTGTGTCCCTGCTGTGTCCCCGCTGTGTCCCGCTGTGTCCCCCGCTGATTCCCGCTGTGTCCCAGATGTGTCCCGCTGTGTCCTCGCTGTGTCCCCTGCTGTGTACCCTTTTTCCCCCCTGTGTCCCCCGCTGTGTTCCGCTGTGTCCCCCGCTGTGTCCCGCTCTGTCCCCTGCTGTGTCCCCGCTGTGTCCCGCTGTGTCCTGCTGTGTCCCGCTGTGATCGTGTTGAGTCCCGCTATATCCCCGCTGTGTCCCGCTTTGTCATCGCTGTGTCCCCCGCTGTGTCCCGCTGTGTCCCGCTGTGTCACGCTGTGTCCCCCTCTGTGTCCTGCTGTGTCCCCTGCTGTGTCCCTGCTGTGTCCCGCTGTGTCTCGCTGTGTCACGCTGTGTCCTCGCTGTGTCTCCCGCAGAGTCCCGCAGTGTCCTCGCTGTGTCCCTCACTGTGTCCTGCTTTGTCCACTGCTGTGTCCCGCTGTGTACCCCTCTGTGTCCCCCGCTGTGTCCCCCGCTGTGTCCCGCTGTGTCCCGCTTTGTCCCCCGCCCTGTCCCTGCTGTGCTCCGCTGTGTACCGCTGTGTCTCGCTGTGTACTGCTGTGTCCCCCGCTGAGTCCTGCTGTGTCCCCGCTGTGTCCCAATGTGTCCTCGCTGTGTCCCCCGCTGTGTCCCGCTGTGTCCCCCCTGTGTCCCCCGCTGTGTCCCGCTGGGTCCGTCTGTGTCCCCTGCTGTGTACCCTGCTCTGTCCCACTGTGTCCCCCGCTGTGTCCCGCTTTGTCATCGCTGTGTCCCCCGCTGTGTCCCGCTGTGTCCCACTGTGTCCTGTTGTGTCCCGCTATGTCCCCCACTGTGTCCCGCTGTGTCCCCGCTCTATCGATGCTGTGTCCCTCGCTGTTTCCCGCTGTGTCCCCCGCTGTGTCCTGCTGTGTCCTCCCTGTGGCCCTGCTGTGTCCCGCTGTGTCCCCGGTTGTGTCCTGCTGGGTCCCCTGCTGTGTCACTGCTGTGTCCCGCTGTGTTCCACTGTGTCCCGCTGTGTCCTTGCTGTGTCTCGCGCAGTGTCCCGCAGTGTCCTCGCTGTGTCCCCCGCTGTGTCCTGCTTTGTCCACTGCTGTGTCCCGCTGTGTACCCCTCTGTGTCACCCGCTCTGTCCCTACTGTGACCCGCTGTGTCCCGCTGTGTCTCGCTGTGTACTGCTGTGTCCCCTGCTGAGTCCCGCTGTGTCCCCGCTGTGTCCCAATGTGTCCTCGCTGTGTCCCCCCCTGTGTCCCGCTGTGTCCTCCCTGTGTCCCCGGCTGTGTTTCACGCTTTATCCCGTCTGTGTCCCACTCTGTCCCGCTGTGTCCCGCTGTGCCCACACTGTGTCCCGTTGTGTCCACAGCTGTGTACCCCGCTGTGTCCCGCTGTGTCCCCGCTGTATCGACGCTGTGTCCCACTGGGTCATGCTGTGTCCTCCCTTTGTTCCCCGCTGTGTCCCGCTGTGTCCCCGCTGTGTGCCCGCTGTGTCCCGCTGTGTACTTCGTTGTGTCCAGCTGTGTCACCACTGTGTCCTCGCTGTGTCCACCGCTGTGTCCCACTGTGTCCTCACTGTGTCCCCCTCTGTGTCCCGCTGTGTCCCCCGCTATGTCCCGCTGTGTCCAGCTGTGTCCCGCTCTGTCCCCGCTTTGTGCCCGCTGTGTCCCGCTGTGTACTCCATTGTGTCCAGCTGTGTCACCGCTGTGTCCCGCTGTGTCATCTCTTTGTCTCCACTGTCCCCCGCTGTGTCCCCCGCTTTGTCCCGCTGTGTCCCACTGTGTCCCCCGCTTTGTCCTGCTGTGTCGACGCAGTGTTCCCTCTGTGTCCTGCTGTGTCACACTGTGTCCCATGGTGTCCCGCTTATTCCCCGCTGTTTCCCCCTCTGAGTCCCCTTTGTGTCCCCACTATGTCCCGCTGTGTCCCGCTGTGTCCTAGCTGTGTACCCCGCTGTGTCCCGCTATGTTCCCGCAATGTCCCCGCTGTGTCCCGCTGTGTCCCACTGTGTCCTCGCTGTGTCCCCCGCTGTGCCCCATTGTGTCCCCAGCTGTGTACCCCGCTCTGTCCCGCTGTGTCCCCGTTGTAATGACGCTGTGTCCCGCTGGGTCCCTCTGTGTCCTCGCTGTGTCCCGCTGTGTACCCCTCTGTGTCCCCCGCTGTGTCCCGCTGTGTCCCGATGTGTACTGCTGTGTCCCCCGCTGAGTCCCGCTGTGTCCCCGCTGTGTCCAAATGTGTACTCGCTGTGTCCCCCGCTGTGTCCCGCTGTGTCCCCACTGTGTCCCCCGCTGTGTCCTGCTGTGTCCTCAATGTGTCCCCCGCTGTGTCCCGTTGTGTCCCCAGCTGTGTACCCCGCTGTGTCCCACTGTGTCCTCGCTGTATCGACGCTGTGTCCCGC
>NW_012293254.1:0-3188 GCF_000151885.1 Dipodomys ordii | reverse complement strand
ATCTGGAGAAGAAGAAGGAGAACCAGATTTTGTGAAGCAGAAGCAGAGAGAGAAGCAAAAGCAGAAGGAGAAGCAGAAGAAACAGAAGAAGCAGAAGCAGTAGCAGAAGAAGTTGAAGATGCAGAAGCAGAAGGAGAAGCAGAAGGAAAAGCAGAACAAGAAGGAGAAGGAGAAACAGAAGGAGTAGCAGAAGGAGAAGCAGGAAAAGGAGAAGAAGCAGTAGCAGACGGAGAAGGAGAAGCAGAAGTAGAAGAAGAAGCATAAGGACAAGCACAAGCAGAAGGAGATGCAGAAGGAGAAGCAGGAGAAGCAGAAGAAGCAGAAACAGAAGGAGTAGAAGAAGAAGAAGAAGCAGAAGAAGCAGAAGCAGAAGCAGAAAGAGAAGCAGACGAAGAGAAGCAGAACGAGAAGCAGGAGAAGCAGAAGAAGAAGAAACAGAAGAAGGAGAAGTAGCAGAAGCAGAAGGAGAAGCAGAAGGAGAAGCAGAAAGTGAAGCAGAAACAGAAGGAGAAGCAGAAAGAGAAGGAGGGGAAGCAGAAGAAGCAGAAGCATAAGAATCCGAAGAAGCAGAAGCAGAACCTGAAGCAGGAGAAGTAGAAGAAGCAGAATCTGGAGAAGCAGAATGAGAAGCAGAATGAGAAGCAGAAGCAGAAGCAGAAAGAGAATCAAAAGCAGAAGTAGAAGCAGAAGAAACAGAAGAAGCAGAAGCAGTAGTCGTTGTAGCAGAAGCAGAAGGAGAAGCAGTAGGAAAAGCAGAAGAACGAGAAGGAGAAGTAGAAGCAGAAGGAGAATCAGAAGGAGAAGCAGAAGAAGGAGAAGGAGAAGCAGAAGCAGAAGAAGCAGCAGAAGAAGCAGAAGCAGAAGAAGATGCAGAAGGAGAAGCAGAAGAAGCAGAAGCAGAAGAAGAAGCAGAAGTAGGAGAAGGAGAAGGAGAAGAAAGGGCAGCAGAAGCAATAGGAAAAGCAGAAGGAGAAGCAAAAGAATGAGAAGAAGAAAGAGAAGCAGGAAAAGCACAAATGCAGAATCAGGAGAAGTAGCAGCAGGAGAAGCAGAAGCAGAAGAAGATGCAGAACGAGAAGCAGGAGAAGCAGAAGAAGCAGAAGCAGAAGGAGAAGCAGAAGTAGGAGAAGGAGAAGGAGAAGGAAGGGCAGCAGAAGCAATAGGAGAAGCAGAAGGAGAAGCAGAAGGAGAAGCACAAGCAGAAAGAGAAGCAGTAGAAGCAGAAGCAGGAAAAGCAGAAGCAGAAGAAAGAGAAGAAGAAGGAGAAGAAGAAGAAGAAGAAGAAGAAGAAGAAGAAGAAGAAGAAGAAGAAGAAGAAGAAGAAGAAGAGGAAGAAGAAGAGGAAGCAGCAGCATAAGGAGAAGCATAAGGAGAAGCAGTAGATCAGCAGAAGCAGAAGCAGAAGAAAAAGAATAAGCAATCAACACAGAACTAAAAAATGGCAAAGCCTCCCATGCTCCTGGATTGGAAAGATTAACATCGTGAAAATGGCAATACTTCCCAAGGCTATCTACAAATTCAACGCAATACCTATCAAATTTCCAACCTCATTCTTCAAGGAAATAGAAGAGGCAATCCAAAAATTCATATGGAACAATAAAAGACCCCGAATAGCAAAAACACTCCTCAACGGAAAGAACACTGCTGGAGGAATATCAATACCAAATTTCAAACTCTACTACAAAGCCATAGTAATCAAAACAGCTTGGTACTGGCATAAGATCAGACCTCAGGACCAATGGAATAGAATCGAAAACTCAGAAATGAACCTACAGACCTATATCCATCTAATCTTCGATAAGGGAGCTAAAACAATAGAATGGAAGAAAGACAGCCTCTTCAGTAAATGGTGCTGGCAAAATTGGTTAACTACATGTAGAAAACTAAAGCTAGATCCTTCTATATCACCCTGCACCAGAATCAACTCCAAATGGATCAAAGACCTTGAAGTCAAAGCAGACACTCTGAAAACATTACAGGATGGAATAGGAGAAACCCTAGGTCTCCTTGGCACAGGCCGAAATTTTTTGAATAGAGACCCGGAAACACAACAAATCAAAGAAAGGTTGGACAAATGGGGTTGCATAAAGTTGCAGAGCTTCGGCAGGGCAAAGGACATAGCTAGCAAGATCAATAGAAAGCCCACAGATTGGGAGAAGATCTTTACTAGCCATACAACGGACAAGGGTCTCATATCTAAAATATACTTGGAACTCAAAAAATTAAACCCCCCAACAACAAGTGCCCAAAGAAACAACTGCCCAATAAATAAGTGGGCGAAAGACTTAAAGAGAAGCTTCTCTGAAGAAGAAAGAAAGATGGCTAATAGACACATGAAGAAATGTTCAACATCCCTAGCCATAAAAGAAATGCAAATCAAAACAACATTGAGATATCACCTCACCCCAGAAAGAACGGCAAAAATCAAGAACTCTAATTACAACAGATGCTGGAGGGGATGTGGACAGAAAGGAACCTTACTTCATTGTTGGTGGGAATGTAAACTTGTCCAACCACTTTGGAAAGCAGTATGGAGGTTCCTCAAAAGACTTCACATAGAACTCCCCTATGACCCAGCAATCCCACTTTTGGGCATTTACCCAAATGCTTACAAACAAGACCACACTAAAGCTACCACCACAACTATGTTTATTGCAGCATTATTTACCATAGCTAAGATATGGAACCAACCCAGATGCCCCTCAGTAGATGAATGGATCAAGAAAATGTGGTATATATACACAATAGAATTCTATGCCTCCATCAGAAAGAATGACATTGCCCCATTTGTTAGGAAATGGAAAAACTTGGAAAAAATTATATTAAGTGAAGTAAGCCAGGCCCAAAGAAACATAGGTCCCATGGTTTCCCTTATTTGCAATATCTAGTATATGTACGAGTCAAGCGGAAAAGGTCAGATAATGTGATGTCAGGAAAATGAACCCTTAGATATGTATTTTAATGTTTTTTCTCTCATACATGTGTTTCTAACGCATTTATAAGATTATCTCTTTGTTGCTTTGTATGTCCCTCCCCCACAGTATAACCCCTGCTTTCACTATATTTGATGTCAGTATAACTTGTGGAGGAGATGGGGAAAAACCAGTTGTTTAAGGATACAGGTGGATCTGATGCAACAATGAGAACTACAAGTTGTCATGTCCAAAACGAGCTTACAACGTCGGTGA
>NW_012293253.1:0-2455 GCF_000151885.1 Dipodomys ordii | reverse complement strand
GAATCAGAAGAAGCAGAAGTAGAAGCAGAAAGAGGAGAAGAAGGAGAAGCAGAAGTAGAATCAGAAGAAACAGAAGAAGAAGAAGCAGAAGAAACAGAAGCAAAAGAAACAGAAGAAGGAGAAGAGCAGAAGCAAAAGGAGAAGCAGAAACAGAAGGAAAAGCAGAAGGAGAAGCAGGAGAAGCAGAAAAAGCAGCAGCAGGAGAAGCAGAAGCAGAAGAAGCAGAAGAAGCAGAAGCAGAACCTGAAGCAGAAGGAGAAGCAGGAGAAGCAGAAGAAGCAGAATCTGGAGAAGCAGAAGGAGAAGCAGAAGCAGAAAGAGAAGCAGGAGAAGCATAAGAAGCAGGAGAAGCAGAACAAGAAGAGGGAGAAGGCGAAAGAGAAGGATTAGGAGTAGGAGAAGCAAAAGAATAAGCAGAAGCAGAAAGAGACGCAGAAGGAGAAGCAGCACGAGAAGTAGGAGAAGCAGGAGAAGCAGAAGCAGGAGAAGCAGAAGAAACAGAAGACGCAGAAGCAGAATGAGAAGCAGAAGGGGAAATTGAAGCAGAAGCAGAAGGAGAAGCAGAAGCAGAAGGAGAAGCAGAAGAAGGAGAAGGAGAAGCAGAAAGAGAAGCAGAAAGAGAAGCAGAAAGAGAAGCAGAACGAGAAGCAGAAGAAGCAGAAGCAAGAGAAGCAGAAGCAGAAGAAACAGAAGCAGAAGCAGAAGGAGAAGCAGAAAGAGAAGCAGGTAAAGCAGAATAAGAAGAAGCAGAAGGACAATCAGAAGGAGAAGCAGAAGAAGGAGAAGCAGAAGCAGAAGAAGATGCAGAAGGAGAAGCAGGAGAAGCAGAAGAAGCAGAAGCAGAAGGAGAAGCAGGAATAGCAGAAGAAGCCCAAGCAAAAGGAGAAGCAAAAGAAGGAGAAGGAGAAGCAGAGGCAGAAGAAGAAGCATAAGGACAAGCACAAGCAGAAGGAGATGCAGAAGGAGAAGCAGGAGAAGCAGAAGAAGCAGAAGCTGAAGGAGAAGCAGAAGTAGGAGAAGGAGAAGGAGGAGAAGCAGAAGCAGAAGGAGAAGCAGAAGCGGAATGAGAAGCAGAAAGAGAAGCAGGAGAAGTACAAGATGCAGAAGCAGGAGAAGCCGAAAGAGAAGAAGTAGAAGAAGCAGAAACTGAAGCAGAAGGAGAAGCAGAAGGAGAAGCAGCAGAAGAAGTAGAACCAGAAATTCAGGCAGGAGAAACAGAAGAAGCAGAAGCAGAAAGAGAAGCAAAAAGAGAAGAAGAAAGAGAAGTAGAAGAAGCAGCAGAAGGAGAAGCAGCAGAAGAAGCAGAAAAACAAGCAGGAGAAGCAGAAGCAGAAAGAGAAGTAGAAGCAGAAGAATCAGAAGAAGAAGAAGAAGCAGTACAAGCATAAGAAGCAGAAGCAGGAGAAGCAGAAGCAGAAGAAAAAGAAGAAGCATAAGAAGCAGAAGCAGAAGCAGAGGAAGCAGAGGGAGAAACAGAAGAAGGAGAAGGAGCAGCAGAAGGTGAAGCAGAAGGAGATGCAGAAAGGAGAAAGAGAAGCAAAAACAGAAAGGAGAAGGAGGAGGAGAAGTTGGAGAATCAGAAGAAAGCAGAAGCAGAAGCAGAAAGAGAAAGCAGAAGAAGGAGAAGCAGATAGCAGAAGGACAAGCAGGAGAAGCAGAAGAAGTGATAGCGGGAGAAGCAGCAGCACTAGAAGAAACAGAAGAAGGAGAAGGAGCAGAAGGAGAAGCAGAAGCAGAAGGAGAAGCAGAAAGAGAAGCAGAAGAAGCAGTAGCAGGAGAAGCAGAAGCAGAAGAAACAGAAGAATCCCAAGAAGCAGAAGGAGAACCTGAAGCAGAAGGGGAAGCAGAAGCAGCAGAAGCTGGAAAAGAAGAAGCAGAAGAAATAGAACAAGCAGAAGAAGCAGTAGCAGAAGCAGAACGAGAAGAAGAAGAAGAAGAAGAAGGAGAAAGAGAAGGAGTAGGAGTAGGAGGAGCAGAAGCATAATTAGAAGCAGAAAGAGAAGCAGAAGGAGAAACAGAAGAAGCAGAAACAGGAGAAGCAGAAGCAGAATAAGAAGCACAAGAAGGAGAAATTGAAGGAGAAGGAGACGGACAATCAGAAAGAGAAGTAGGAGAAGCAGAAGAAGAAGAAGCAGGAGAAGCAGAAGCAGAAGAAACAGAAGAAGGAGAAGAGCAGAAGCAGAAGGAGAAGCAGAAGCAGAAGGAGAAGCAGAAGAAGCAGAAGCTGAAGCAGAAGAAGAAGAAACAGAAAAAGCAGAAGAAGCAGAAGAGGAAGCAGCAGGAGAAGCAGAAGAAGAAGTAGGAGAAGGAGAACGAGAAGTATTAGGAGTAGGAGAAACGGAAGGTTAAGCAGAAGCAGAAAGAGAAGGAGAATGAGAAGGAGAAGCAGAAGAAGCATAAGCAGGAGAAGCAGAAGCAGAATGAAAAGCAGAAGAAGGAGAAATTGAAACAGAAG
>NW_012293252.1:0-1745 GCF_000151885.1 Dipodomys ordii | reverse complement strand
CCAGAGCCTGCCGATGAGGGAGGGCCTGAGGGCTGAGCGTGAGTGTGCCAGAGTCTGCCGATGAGGGAGGGCCTGGGGGCTGAGCGTGAGTGTGCCAGAGGCCTGCCGATGAGGGAGGGCCTGGGAGCTGAGCGTGAGTGTGCCAGAGGCCAGAGGCCTGCCGATGAGGGAGGGCCTGAGTGTGAGTGTGCCAGAGGCCAGAGGCCTGCCGATGAGGGAGGGCCTGGGGGCTGAGCGTGAGTGTGCCAGAGGCCTGCCGATGAGGGAGGGCCTGGGGGCTGAGCGTGAGTGTGCCAGAGGCCTGCCGATGAGGGAGGGCCTGGGGGCTGAGCGTGAGTGTGCCAGAGGCCTGCCGATGAGGGAGGGCCTGGGGGCTGAGCGTGAGTGTGCCAGAGGCCAGAGGCCTGCCAATGAGGGAGGGCCTGAGCGTGAGTGTGCCAGAGGCCAGAGGCCTGCCGATGAGGGAGGGCCTGGGAGCTGAGCGTGAGTGTGCCAGAGGCCAGAGGCCTGCCGATGAGGGAGGGCCTGGGGGCTGAGTGTGAGTGTGCCAGAGGCCTGCCGATGAGGGAGGACCTGGGGGCTGAGTGTGAGTGTGCCAGTGGCCAGAGGCCTGCCGATGAGGGAGGGCCTGGGGGCTGAGTGTGAGTGTGCCAGAGGCCTGCCGATGAGGGAGGACCTGGGGGCTGAGTGTGAGTGTGCCAGTGGCCAGAGGCCTGCCGATGAGGGAGGGCCTGGGAGCTGAGCGTGAGTGTGCCAGAGGCCAGAGGCCTGCCGATGAGGGAGGGCCTGGGGGCTGAGTGTGAGTGTGCCAGAGGCCTGCCGATGAGGGAGGACCTGGGGGCTGAGTGTGAGTGTGCCAGTGGCCAGAGGCCTGCCGATGAGGGAGGGCCTGGGGGCTGAGTGTGAGTGTGCCAGAGGCCTGCCGATGAGGGAGGACCTGGGGGCTGAGTGTGAGTGTGCCAGTGGCCAGAGGCCTGCCGATGAGGGAGGGCCTGGGAGCTGAGCGTGAGTGTGCCAGAGGCCAGAGGCCTGCCGATGAGGGAGGGCCTGGGGGCTGAGTGTGAGTGTGCCAGAGGCCTGCCGATGAGGGAGGACCTGGGGGCTGAGTGTGAGTGTGCCAGTGGCCAGAGGCCTGCCGATGAGGGAGGACCTGGGGGCTGAGTGTGAGTGTGCCAGAGGCCTGCCGATGAGGGAGGGCCTGGGGGCTGAGTGTGAGTGTGCCAGTGGCCAGAGGCCTGCCGATGAGGGAGGACCTGGGGGCTGAGTGTGAGTGTGCCAGAGGCCAGAGGCCTGCCGATGAGGGAGGGCCTGGGGGATCCAGCAGGAGACGCCGAGAAATGAGCCCACTGAGCCCTGATGCAAATCACACTCGTCCCCTCAAGAAAACTCCTAACCAGAAAGCGAGTGCTAGAGATGAGCATCGGGACTGGCCACTGGTTCGTGCCTTTCTCAGAGTAAAGATAAAGCAATATCAGACAAAATGCGATTACAGTAATTCTCTTTACTCTTCTTAGAAGGAGGCCTTCATTTTCATACCCAAGCTAATACGAATACAACTGGCATGCGGCGAGACAAACAATTCCTAACAATTGTCTCTTCACCAGCACAGGGAGAGCGGGCTACTGTCATTTTCCTTCCCTGCTCATTCTGTTCTAATAGCTGTGCTGCTGTCCTGAAGGTCTGAAGGAAAATTGCAGCTTGCTGGGATCCCAGCACTGAGGTAAAATAGACAGGAAATTCAGATC
>NW_012293251.1:0-6790 GCF_000151885.1 Dipodomys ordii | reverse complement strand
TCATGCTTTAGTCCCGACTGTGTCCCGCTGTGTCCAGATGTGTCCTTGCTGTGTCCCACGCTGTGTTCCGCTGTGAACTCGATTTTTTCCCCGCTGTGTCCCGCTGTGTACCCCTCTGTGTCCCCCGCTGTGTCTCGCTGTGTCCCCCGCTGTGTCCATGCTCTTTCCCCTCTGTGTACCGCTGTGTCCCGCTGTGAACTGCTGTGTACCCTGCTGAGTCACGCTGTGTCCCAATGTGTCCTCTCTCTGTCCCCCCTGTGTAAGTCTGTGTATTTCCTGTTTCCCACACTATGTGCAGCAGTGTCCCGCTGCGTCCCCACTGTGTCCCCCGCTAAGTCCCGCTTTGTCCCCCGCTGTGTCCCGCTCTGTCCTTACTGTGTCCCCCACTGTATGCCGCTGTGTCCTCGCTGTTTCCCCGCTGGGTCCCTGCGGTGTGCCTCTGTGTACCCCGCTGTGTCCAGCTTTGTACCCGCTGTGTCTCGCTGTGTCCCACGCTCTGTCCCACACTATGTCCCGCAGTGTCCCCCGCTGTGTCCCACTGTGTCCCCCGCTGTGTCCTGCTGTGTCCCCCGCTGAGTCCCCGTTGTGTCACCGCTGTGTCCCGCTGTGTCCTCGCTGTGTCCCCTGCTTTCTCCCTCTCTGTCCCCCGCTGTGTCTCACGCTTTGTCCCTGTTGTGTCCCACTGTGTCCCGCTGTGTCCGGCTGTGCCCCCTCTGTGTCCTGCTGTGTCCCCCGCTGTGTCCCCCGCTGTGTCCTCGCTGTGTCCCCTGCTGTGTCCCGCTCTGTCCTCACTGGGTCCCCAACTGTGTCCCGCTGTGTCCCCTGCTGTGTCCCGCTCTGTCCGGCTGTGTCCCGCTCTTTCCCCGCTGTGTCCCGCTGTGTCCCGCTGTGTCCCCGCTGTGTGCCTGCTGTGTCCCGCTGTGTCTGCCGCTTTGTCCCGCTGTGTCCCACTGTGTCCCCGCTGTGTCCCGTTGTGTCCCGCTGTGTCCCCACTGTGTGCCCGCTGTGTCCCTCTGTGTACCACGCTGTGTCCCGCTGTGCCCGCTGTGTCACACTGTGTTCCGTGTTGTCCCGCATTGTCCCCCGCTGTGACCTCGCTTTGTTTCCCGATGTGTCCCACTGTGTACCACTCTGTGACCCTGCTGTGTCCCGCTCTGTACCCGCTGTGTCCCGCTATGTTCCTGCAGTGTCCCTGCTGTGTCCCGCTGTGTCCTCGCTGTGTCCACCGCTGTGTCCCCTTGTGTCCTCAGCTGTGTACCCCGCTTGTCCCGCTGTGTCCCCTCTGTATCGACGCTGTGTCCTGTTGGGTCCCGCTGTGTCCTTCGATGTGTTCCTCGTTGTGTCCCGCTGTGTCCCCCGCTGTGTCCCCCGCTGTGTCCCTGCTGTGTCCCTGCTGTGTCCGCGCTGGGTCTCGCTGTGTCTCGCTTTGTCCTCGCTGTGTCCCAAGCTGTGTACCGCTGTGTCCCCCGCTGTGTCCCGCTGTGTCCTGCTGTGTCCCCGCTTTGTCCCACTGTGTCCCCCGCAGTGTCCCGCTGTGTACCACTGTGTCCCGCTGTGTCCCGGTGTGTCCCACTGTGTCCTCGCTGTGTCCCCTGTTGTGTCCCGCTGTGTCCTCACTGGGTAGCCCACTGTGTCCCGCTGTGTCCCCCGCTGTCCCCCGCTGTGTCCCGCTGTGTCCCACTGTTTCCCCCGCTTTATCTTGCTGTGTCCCGCAGTGTCCCCGCTGTGTCCCGCTGTGTAACAATGTGTCCCGTGGTGTCCCACTTTGTCCCACGCTGTGTCCCCAACTGCGTCCCCTCTGTGTCGCCGCTGTGTCCCCTCTCTGTCCTCTGCTGTCCCCCGCTGTGTCCCCCGCTGTGTCCCCCACTGTGACCCGCTGTGTCCCCACTGTGTGCCCCCTGTGTCCCACTGTGTACCCCGCTGTGTCCAGCTGTGTTCCCGCTGTGTCCCGCTGTGACCCGATGTGTTCCCAACTGTGTCCCGCTGTGTACCCCTCTGTGTCCCCCTCTGTGTCCCACTGTGTTCCCCGCTGTGTCCCGCTGTGTCCCCCGCTGTGTCCCTGCTGTGTCCCCGCTGTGTCCTACTGTATACTGCTGTGTCCCCCGCTGAGTCCCGCTGTGTCCCCGCTGTGTCCTGCTGTGTTCCCCATGTGTCCCCCGCTGTGTCCCACCGTGTCCCACTGTGTCCCCCACTGTTTCCCCCCCTGTGTTCAGCTGTGTCCCCCGCTGTGTGCCGCTGTGTCCCGCTATGTCCCCCGCTTTGTCCTGCTGTGTCCCCGCAGTGTCCCCGCTGTGTCCCGCTGTGTCACACTGTGTCCCGTGGTGTCCCACTTTGTCCCCCGCTGTTTCCCCCGCTGTGTCCTCTGCTGAGTCCCCTCTGTATCGACGCTGTGTCCCGCTGTGTCCCGCTGTGTCCTCGCTGTGTTCCCCGCTGTGTCCCGCTGTGTCCCCTGCTGTGTCCCCCGCTGTGTCCTCGCTTTGTCCCCCGCTGTGTCCCGCTGTGTCCTCGCTGGGTCCCCCGCTGTGTCCCGCTGTGTCCCCCACTGTGTCCCGCTGTGTCCGACTGTGTCCCGCTCTGTCCCTGCTGTGTCCCACTGTGTGCCGCTGTGTCCCCGCTGTGTGCCCACTGTGTCCCGCTGTGTACCCCGCTTTGTCCTACTGTGTCCCCACAGTGTCCCGCTGTGTCCCGCTGTGTCTCACTGTGTCCCGTGGTGTCCCTCTTTGTCCCCCGCTGTGTCCCCCACTGAGTCCCCTCTGTGTGGCCGCTGTGTCCTGCTGTGTGCTCGCTGTGTCCCCTGCTGTCTCCCGCTTTGTCCCCCGCTGAGTTCCGCTGTGTCCCGCTGCGTCCTCGCTGTGTCCCCCGCTGTGTCCCGCTGTGTCCCCGCTATGTCCCCAGCTGTGTTCCGCTGTTTACCGCTCTGTACCCCGCTGTGTCTCGCTATGTTCCCGCAGTGTCCCGCTGTGTCCCGCTGTGTCCTCGCTGTGTCCCATGCTGTGTTCCGCTGTGGCCTCGCTTTTTTCCCCTCTGTGTCCCGCTGTGTACCCCTCTGTGTCCCCTGCTGTGTCTCGGTGTGTCCCCCGCTGTGTCCATGCTCTTTCTCCTCTGTGTCCCGCTGTGTCCCGCTGTGTACTGCTGTGTTCCCCGCTGAGTCCCGCTGTGTCCCAATGTGTCCTCGCTCTGTCCCCCGCTGTGTACTTCTGTGTCCTTCCTGTGTCCCCACGCTGTTTCCCGCTGTGTCCCGCTGTGTCCCCACTGTGTCCCCCGCTATGTCCCGCTTTGTCCCCCGCTGTGTCCCCGCTCTGTCCTTGCTGTGTCCCCCATTGTGTGCTGCTGTGTCCCTCGCTGTTTCCCCGCTGTGTAAACTGCTGTGTCCCTCTGTGTACCCCGCTGTGTCCAGTTTTGTACCCGCTGTGTCTCGCTGTGTCCAACGCTCTGTCCCACACTGTGTCCTGCAGTGTCCCCCGCTGTGTCCCACTGTGTCCCCCGCTGTGTCCCGCTGTGTCCCCCGCTGAGTCCCCGTTCTGTCACCGCTGTGTCCCGCTGTGTCCTCGCTGTGTCCCCTGCTTTCTCCCTCTCTGTCCCTCGCTGTGTCTCACGCTTTGTCCCTGTTGTGTCCCACTGTGTCCCGCTGTGTCCGGCTGTGCCCCCACTGTGTCCCGTTGTGTCCAAAGCTGTGTACCATGCTGTGTAACGCTGTGTCCCCGCTGTATCGACGCTGTGTCTCGCTGTATCCTCGCTGTGTTCCCCACTGTGTCCCGCTGTGTCCCCCGCTGTGTCCCCCGCTGTGTCCTCGCTGTGTCCCCTGCTGTGTCCCGCTGTGGCCTCACTGGGTCCCCAACTGTGTCCCGCTGTGTCCCCTGCTGTGTCCCGCTCTGTCCGGCTGTGTCCCGCTCTGTCCCCGCTGTGTCCCGCTGTGTCCCGCTGTGTCCCCGCTGTGTGCCTGCTGTGTCCCGCTGTGTGTTCCGCTTTGTCCCGCTGTGTCCCACTGTGTCCCCGCTGTGTCCCGTTGTGTCCCGCTGTGTCCCCGCTGTGTGCCCGCTGTGTCCCTCTGTGTACCCCGCTGTGTCCCGCTGTGTCACACTGTGTTCCGTGTTGTCCCGCTTTGTCCCCCGCTGTGACCTCGCTTTGTTTCCCAATGTGTCCCGCTGTGTACCACTCTGTGACCCCGCTGTGTCCCGCTCTGTACCTGCTGTGTGCCGCTATGTTCCCACAGTGTCCCCGCTGTGTCCCACTGTGTCCTCGCTGTGTCCACCGCTGTGTCCCGTTGTGTCCTCAGCTGTGTACCCCGCTGTGTCCCTCTGTGTCCCCTCTGTATCGACGCTGTGTCCTGCTGGGTCCCGCTGTGTCCTCGATGTGTTCCTCGTTGTGTCCCGCTGTGTCCCTCGCTGTGTCCCTCGCTGTGTACCTGCTGTGTCCCTGCTGTGTCCCCGCTGTGTCCCGCTGTGTCCCGCTTTGTCCTCGCTGTGTCCCAAGCTGTGTACCGCTGTGTCCCCCGCTGTGTCCTGCTGTGTACTGCTGTGTCCCCGCTTTGTCCCACTGTGTCCCCCGCTGTGTCCCGCTGTGTAGCGCTGTGTCCCGCTGTGTCCCGGTGTGACCCTCTCTGTCCCCGCTGTATTGACGCTGTGTCCCGGTGTGTCCCGCTGTGTCCGCGCTGTGTTTCCGGCTGTGTCCCGCTGTGTACCCCTCTGTGTCCCCCGCTGTGTCCCTCTGTGTCCCCTCTCTGTCCCCTGCTGTTCCCCGCTGTGTCCCCCGCTGTGTCTCGCTGTGTCGCCCGCTTTGTCTCGCTGTGCCCCTGCAGTGTCCCCGCTGTGTCCCATTGTGTCACACTGTGTCCCGTGTTGTCCCGCTTTGTCCCCCGCTGTGACCTCGCAGTGTTTCCCACTGTGTCCTCGCTGTGTTCCTTGCTGTGTCCCGCTGTGTCCACCGTTGTGTCCACCGCTGTGTCCTCGCTGTGTCCCCCGCTGTGTCCCACTTTGTCCTTGCTGGGTCCCCCACTGTGTCCCGCTGTGTCCCCCGCTGTGTCCCGCTGTGTCCGACTGTGTCCCGCTCTGTCCCCGATGTGTCCCTCTGTGTCCCCGCTGTGTGTCCGCTGTGTCCCGCTGTGTACCCCGCTGTGTCCAGCTGTCTCCTTTTGTGTTACGCTGTTTCCCCGCTGTTTCCATGCTGTGTCCCTCTGTGTACCCCGCTGTGTCTAGCTTTGTCCCCGCTGTGTCTCGCTGTGTCCCACGCTCTGTCCCACACTGTGTCCCGCAGTGTCCCGCGCTGTGTCCCGCTGAGTCCCCACTGTGTCACCGCTGTGTCCCGCTGTTTCCTCGCTGTGTCCCCTGCTGTCTCCCAACCTGTCCCCCGCTGTGTCTCACGCTTTGTCCCCGCTGTTTCCCACTGTGTCCCGCTGTGTCCGGCTGTGCCCCCACTGTGTCCCGTCGTGTCCACAGTGTGTACCAAGCTGTGTAACGCTGCGTCCCCACTGTATCGATGCTGTGTCCCCCTGTGTCCCGCTGTGTCCAGCTGTGTCCTCGATGTGTCCCACGCTGTGTTCCGCTGTGTCCCCCGCTGTGTCCTGCTGTGTCCCGCTGTGTCCCCGCTGTATTGACGCTGTGTCCCTCGCTGTGTCCCGCTGTGTCTCGCTGTGTCCCTGCTGTGACCCGCTCTGTCCCCGCTGTATTGACGCTGTGTCCCGGTGTGTCCCGCTGTGTCCACGCTGTGTTCCCGGCTGTGTCCAGCTGTGTACCCCTCTGTTTCCCCCGCTGTGTCCCGCTGTGTCCCCCGCTGTGACCCGCTGTGTCCCGCTGTGTCCCCCGCTGTGTCCCCACTGTGTGCCCCCTGTGTCCCGCTGTGTACCCCGCTGTGTCCAGCTGTGTCCCCGCTGTGTCCTGCTGTGTCCCCTCTCTGTCCCCTACTGTCCCCAGCAGTGTCCCCCGCTGTGTCCTGCTGTGTCGCGCTGTGTCGCCCGCTTTGTCCCGCTGTGCCCCTGCAGTGTCCCCACTGTGTCACACTGTGTCACACTGTGTCCCGTGTTGTCCTGCTTTGACCCCCGCTGTGACCTCGCTGTGTTTCTCTCTGTGTCCCCCTGTGTACCCTTCTGTGTCCTCCGCTGTGTCCCGCTGTGTACCCTGCTGTGTCCAGCTGTGTCCTCGCTGTGTCCCCCGCTGTCTCCTGCTTTGTCCCACGCTGTGTCCCGCTGTGACCCGCTGTGTCCTCGCTGTGTCCCCCGCTGTGTCCCGCTGTGTCCACTGCTGTGTCCCGCTGTGTACCCCGCTGTGTCCCGCTATGTTCCCGCAGTGTCCCCGCTGTGTCCCGCTGTGTCCCACTGTGTCCCGTGGTGTCCCAGTTTGTCCCCCGCTGTGTCCCCTGGTGAGTCCCCGCTGTGTCCCACTGTGTCCTGCTGTGTACCCCGCTGTGTCCAGCTGTGTCACGGCTGTGTCCCGCTGTGGCCCATCTCTGTCTCCGCTGTGTCCCAGTGTGTCCCCCACTTTGTCCCGCTGTGTCCCGCCGTGTCCCCCGCTTTGCCCTGCTGTGTCCCCGCAGGGTCCCGCTGAGTCCCACTGTGTCACACTGTGTCCCGTGGTGTCCCTCTTTGTCCCCTGCTCTGTCCCCCGCTGAGTCCCCTCTGTGTGGCCGCTATGTCCCTCTGTGTCCTCGCTGTGTCCCCCTCTGTCTCCCGCTTTGTCCCCCGCTGTTTTCCGCTGTGTCATGCTGTGTCCTAGCTGTGTCCCCCGATGTGTCCCGCTGTGTCACTGCTATGTCCCCAGCTGTGACCCGCTGTGTCCCCGCTGTATACCCCGCTGTG
>NW_012293250.1:0-2641 GCF_000151885.1 Dipodomys ordii | reverse complement strand
TCACCTGTGTCTCACGCTTTGTCCCCGCTGTGTCCCACTGTGTCCTGCTGTGTCCCGCTGTGTCCCCCACTGTGTCCCTTTGTTTCCCCAGCTGTGTACCTCGCTGTGTCCCGCTGTGTCTCCGCTGTATCGACGCTGTGTCCCACTGTGTCCCGCTGTGTCCCCGCTGTGTTCCCCGTTGTGTCCCACTGTGTCCCCCGCTGTGTCCTGCTGTGTTCCTGCTGTGTCCCGTTGTGTCCCGCTGTGTCCCCCTCTGTGTCCCTGCTGTGTCCCTGCTGTGACCCCGCTGTGTCCCGCTGTGTCCCGCTGTGTCCTCGCTGTGTCCCACGCTGTGTTCCGCTGTGTCCTCGCTGTGTCCCCCGCTGTGTCCCGCTGTGTCCCCGCTGTATCGACGCTGTGTCCCGCTGGGTCCCGCTGTGTCCTCGCTGTGTTCCCCGCTGTGTACCGCTATGTTCACCCTGTGTCCCGCTATTTCTACTGCTGTGTCCCGCTGTGTCCAGTTGTGTCCTCGCTGTGTCCCATGCTGTGTTCTGCTGTGTCCTCGCTGTGTCCCCCGATGTGTCCCTTTGTTTCCCCAGCTGTGAACCCTTCTGTGTCCTGCTGTGTCCCCGCTGTATCGACGCTGTGTCCCGCTGTGTCCCGCTGGGTCCCGCTGGGTCCTCGCTGTGTTCCCCGCTGTGTCCCGCTTGTACTCTTCTGTGTCCCCCTCTGTGTCCCGCTGTGTCCCCGCTTTGTCCCCCGCTGTGTCCCAATGTGTCCCGCTGTGTACTCTGCTGTGTCCCCCGGTGAGTCCCCGCTGTGTCCCCGCTGTGTCCCGCTGTGTCCTGCTGTGTCTTGCTGTGTCCCGCTGTGTCTCTCCGCTATGTCTCCGCTGTGGCCCACTGTGTATCCCGCTGTGTCCCCGCTGTGTCCGTCTATGTCCCCCGGTCTGTCCCACGCAGTGTCCCGCTGTGTCCCTCGCTGTGTCCCGCTGTGTCCCCGCTATGTCCAGCTCTTGTCCCGCTGTGTCCTCTGTTGTCCCCCTCTGTGTCCCGCTGTGTCCCGCTGTGTCCCGCTGTTTCCCCGCTGTGTCCCCCGCTGTGTCCCACTGTGTCTCCTGCTGTGTCCCCGCTATGTTCTGCTGTGTCCCGCTGTGTCCCGTGGCATTCCCTGCTGTGTGGGGCTGTCCTCGCATTGTCCCCGCTCTGTCCCGCTGTGTACCCCGCTGTGACCAGCTGTGTCCCCGCTGTGTCCCGCTGTGTCCCCCGCTGTGTCCCCCGCTGGGTCCTGCTTTGTCCCCCGCTGTGTCCCGTTGTGTCCCGCTGTGTCCCGCTCTGTGTCCCTGCTGTGTCCCTGCTGTGTCCCCGCTGTGTCCCACTGTGTCCCGCTGTGTCCTCGCTGTGTCCCATGCTGTGTTCCGCTGTGTCCTCGCTGTGTCCCATGCTGTGTCCCGTTGTGTCCCCAGCTGTGTCCCGCTATTTCTACTGCTGTGTCCCTGCTGTGTCCCGCTGTGTCCAGATGTGTCCTCACTGTGTCCCACGCTGTATTCCGCTGTGTCCTCGCTGTATCGACGCTGTGTCCCCTGCTGTGTCCCACTGTGTCCCCGCTGTGTCCCGCTCTGTCCTCCACTGTGTCCCTCTGTGTCCTGCTGTGTCCCCTGCTGTGTCCCCGCTGTGTCCCGCTGTGTCCCCTGCTGTGTCCCGCTGTGTCCCGCTGTGTCCCGCTGTGTCCCCCGTGGTGTCCCGCTGTGTCCCGATGTGTCCTGCTGTGTCCCGCTGTGTCCCCGCTGTGTCCCGCTGTGTCCCCCACTGTGTCCCTTTGTGTCCCCAGCTGTGTACCTCGCTGTGTCCTGCTGTGTCTCGGCTGTATCGACGCTGTGTCCCACTGTGTCCTGCTGTGTCCCTGCTGTGTTCCCCGTTGTGTCCCACTGTGTCCCCCGCTGTGTCCCCCGCTGTGTCCTGCTGTGTCCCCCGCTGTGTCCCGTTGTGTCCCTCTCTGTCCTCCGCTGTGTCCCCGCTGTGTCCCGCTGTGTCCCCCGCTGTGTCCCGTTGTGTCCTGCTGTGTCCCCCTCTGTGTCCCTGCTGTATCCCTGCTGTGTCACCGCTGTGTCCCGCTGTGTCCCACGCTGTGTCCTCGCTGTGTCCCCCGCTGTGTCCCGCTGTGTCCCGCTGTGTCCCACTGTGTACTGCTGTGTCCCCCGCTGAGTCCTGCTGTGTCCCCTCTGTGTCGCCCGCTGTGTCCTCGCTGTGTCCCCCGCTGTGTCCTGCTGTGTCCTCGCTGTGTCCCGCTGTGTCTGCCGCTGTGTCCCGCTGTGTCCCGCTGTGTCCCAGTTGTGACCCTCTATGTCCCGCTGTGTCCCCGCTGTGTACCGTTGTATACCCCGTTCTGTCCAGCTTTTTCCTCGCTGTGTCTCGCTGTGTCCTACGTTGTGTCCCCCACTGTGTCCCGCTATGTCCCCTGCTGTGTCCCGCTGTGTCCCGCTGTGTCCCTGCTGTGACCTGCTGTGTCCCGCTGTGTCCCCGCTGTGTCTCGCTGTGTACCACGCTCTGTCCCCCACTGTGTTCTGCTGTGTCCCCCACTCTGTCCGGCTGTGTCCCCCGCTGTGTCCCACTGTGTTCCCGCAGGGTCACTGCTTTTTCCCGCTGTGTTCCGCTGTGTTCCA
>NW_012293249.1:0-4149 GCF_000151885.1 Dipodomys ordii | reverse complement strand
CGCTGTGCCCCCACTGTCCCACGCTGTGTCCCGCTGTGTCTCCGATATTTCCCCTCTTTGTTCCGCTGTTTACCGTTGTGTCCCCTGCTGTGTCCTCCGCTGTGCCCTGCTGTGTCCCCGCTGTGTCCCTGCTGTGTCCCGCTGTGTTCACAGATGTGTCCCCCGCTGTGTCCCCCACTGTGTCCCCGCTGTGTCCCCCGTTGTGTCCCTCTGTGTCTGCACTGTGTCCTGCTGTGTCCCACGATGTGTCCCCATATGTACCGCTGTGTCCGGCTGTGTCCCCAGCTGTGTCCCGCATTTCCCTGCTTTGTCCCGCGCTGTGTCCCGCTGGGTCCCCCGCTGTGTCCTCCACTGTGTCCCGCTGTGTCTTCGCTGTGTCCGGCTGTGTCCCCTGCTGTGTCCCCCGCTGTGTCCCACTGTGTCCCGCTGTTTCCCGCTGTGTCCCTCTGGGTCCCGTTGTGTCCTCGCTGTGTCCCCACTGTGTCCCCATGTGTACCGCGCTCTGTCCAGCTGTGTCACCGCTGTGGCCCGCTGTTTCCTGCTGTGTCCCGCTGTGTCCCTCTGTGTCCTTGCTGTGTCCCCGCTGAGTCACGCTGTCTACCCCGCTGTGTCCAGCTGTGTCCTCGCTGTGTCCCTCTGTGTCCCGCTGTTTTCTTGCTGTGTCCCCCTGTGTACCACGCTCTGTCCAGCTGTGTCCCCGCTGTATCCCGCTGTGTCCAGCTGTGGCCCCCGCTGTGTCCCCGCTGTGTCCCGCTGTGTCCCCCTCTATATCCCGTTGTGTCCCGCTGTGTCCCGCTGTGTCACCCGTGGTGTCCCACTGTGTCCCGCTGTGTCCTGCTGTGTCCCGCTCTGTCTCCGCTGTGTCTCCGCTGTGGCCCACTGTGTATCCCGCTGTGTCCCTGCTGTGTCCCTCTATGTCCCCCGCTCTGAGCCGCGCAGTGTCCCGCTTTGTCCCTCGCTGTGTCACGCTGTGTCCCACTGTGTCCCCGCTGTGTCCAGCTCTTGTCCCGCTGTGTCCTCTGTTGTCCCCCTCTGTGTCCCTCTGTGTCCTCCATTGTGTCCCCTGCTGTTTCCCGTTGTGTCCCCATTGTCCCCCGGTGTGTCCCCGCTTTCCACCTCTGTGTTCCCCACTGTGTCCCGCTGTGTCCCGCTGTTTCCCCGCTGTGTCCCCCGCTGTGTCCCACTGTGTCCCCCGCTGTGTCCCGCTGTGTCCCCCACTGTTTCCCCTGCTGTGTCACCCGATGTGTCCCGCTGTGTCCCCGCTGTGTCCCGCTGTGTCCCGCTGTGTCCCGCTGTGTCCCGCTGTGTCCCTCTGTGTCCCCCACTGTGTCCCCCGCTGTGTCCGGATGTGTCCCCAGCTGTGTCCCGCTGTGTCCCCCGCTGTATCCCTCTGTGTCCCCGCTATGTCCCGCTGTGTCCTCGTTGTGTCCCCGCTGTGTCCTGCTGTGTCCCCCGCTGTGTCCCGCTGTGTCCGCCGCTGTGTCCTGCTGTGTCCCCGCTGTGTTAATTTGTGTCCCCCACTGTGTCCCTGCTGAGTCACGCTGTGTCCCCGCTGTGTCCCACTGTTTCCCCCTATGTGTTCCCCATATGTCACCCGCTGTATCCCGCTGGTCCCCCGCTGTTTCCCCCTCTGAGTCCCATTTTGGCCCACTGTGGCCCGCGGTGTCCCGCTGTGTCCTCGCTGTGTCTCTGGATGTGTCCCGCTGTGTCCCCCACTGTGTCCTGCTGTATCCCCCGCTCTGTCCCGCTGTGACATGCTGTGTCCCCCACTGTGTCCCCGCTGTGTCCCGCTGTGTCCCTCTGTGTCCCGCTGTGTCCCTGCTGTGTCCTGCTGTGTACCCCGCTGTGTCCCGCTGTGTACCCCGCTGTGTCCCGCTGTGTCCCATTGTAACCCCGCTGTGTCCCGCTGTGTCCCGCTGTGTCCTCGCTCTGTTCCCAGCTGTGTCCCGCTGTTTCCTTCACTGTGTCCCCCGGTGTGTCCCGCTGTGACATGCTGTTTCCCCCACTGTGTGCCCGCTGTGTCCCCGCTGTCCCGCTGTGTCCCGCTGTGTCCCTGCTGTGTGCCACTGTGTACCCCGCTGTGTCCCGCTGTGTCCCATTGTAACCACGCTGTGTCCCGCTGTGTCCCGCTGTGTCCTCGCTCTGTTCCCCGCTGTGTCCCGCTGTGTCCCCGTTGTCCCCCGCTGTGTCCCTCTGTGTAACGCTGTGTTCCCCGCTGTGTCCGGCTGTTTCCTCCACTATATCCCATGCTGTTTTCTGCTGTGTCCCCCCTGTGTCTCTCTGTGTCCTGCTGTGTCCCGCTATGTCCCGTTGTGTCCTCGCTGTGTCTCCGCTTTGTCTCGTTATGTACCCTGCTGTGTCCAGCTGTGTCCCCGTTGTGTCCCGCTGGGCCGGCTGTGTCCTCGCTGTGTATCCCGCTGTGTCCAGCTGTGTCTCCACTGTGTCACGCTGTGTCCCCCGCTGAGACCCGCTGTGTCCCGCTGTGTCCCCCGCTGTGTCCTCGCTGTGTCCCCACAGTATCCCGCTGTGTACCCCATTATGTCCAGCTCTATCCCCATTGTGTCCCGCTGTGTCCCGCTGTGTCCTCGCTGTGTCCCCGCTGTGCCCTCCGCTGTGTCACCCGCTTTGTCCTGCTGTGTCCCCCACTGTGTCCCCTGCTGTGTCCCGCTCTGTACCCCGCTGTGTCCGGCTGTGTACCTCTGTGTCCTCGGTTGAGTCCCGCTGTGTCCCCGCTGTGTCCCGCTGTGTCCCCCGCTGTGTCCCTGCTGTGTCCCGCTGTGTCCCACTGTGTACCCCTGTTTGTCCCCCGCTTTGTCCCGCTGTGTCCTGCTGTGTCCCCTGCTGTGTCCCTGCTGTGTCCCTCTGTGTTCCGCTGTGTCGTACGCTATGTCCCTCTGTGTCCTTCTGTGCCTCGCTCTGTCCCCGCTGTGTCCCGCTGTGTCCCTCTGTATCACATTGTGTCCCCGCTGTATTCCACTGTGTCCCCGCTGTGTCCCCCGCTGTGTCCCACTGTGTCCCCTGCTGTGTCCCACTGTGTCCCCGCTGTGTCCTGCTGTGTCCTCCGCTGTGTCCCTTTGTGTCCTGTTGTGTCCCCCACTCTGTCCCCGCTGTGTGCCGCTGTGTCCCGTGCTGTGTCCCGCTGTGTCCCGCTGTGTCCCGCTGTGTCCCGCTGTGTCCCCCGCGGTGTCCCGCTGTGTCCCGCTGTGTCCTGCTGTGTCTCGCTGAGTCTCCGCTGTGTCTCCGCTGTGGCCCACTGTGTATCCCGCTGTGTCCCCGCTGTGTCCCTCTATGTCCCCCGGTCTGTCCCGCGCTGTGTCCCGCTGTGTCCCTCGCTGTGTCACGCTGTGTCCCTCTGTGTCCCCGCTGTGTTCAGCTCTTGTCCCGATGTGTCCTCTGTTGTCCCCGTCTGTGTCCCTCTGTGTCCCCTGCTGTGTCCCGTTGTGTCCCCACTGTACTCTGGTGTGTCCCCTCTTTCCCCCGCTGTGTTCCTCGCTGTGTCCCGCTGTGTCCCGCTGTTTCCCCGCTGTGTCCCCTGCTGTGTCCCGCTGTGTCCCCCGCTGTGTCCCGTTGTGTCCCCCACTGTTTCCCCCGCTGTGTCCCCCGATGTGTCCCACTGTGTCCTGCTTTGTCCCCGTCTGTGTCCCACTGTGTCCCCACTGTGTCACACTGTGTCCCACTCTGTCCTCTGCTGTGTCCCCGCTGTGTCCCGCTGTGTCCTCCGCTGTGTCCCTATGTGTCCTGCTGTGTCCCCCGCTGTGTCCCCCTCTGAGTCCCACTTTGGCCCACTGTGGCCCGCGGTGTTCCGCTGTGTCCTCGCTGTGTTTCCCGGTGTGTTCCGCTCTGTCCCCAACTGTGTCCTGCTGTATCCCCCGCTGTGTCCTGCTGTGACATGCTGTGTCCCCCGCTGTGTCCCCGCTGTGTCCCGCTGTGTCCCTTCTGTGTCCCGCTGTGTACGCCACTGTGTCCCGCTGTGTCCCATTGTAACCCCCGCTGTGTCCCGCTGTTTACCCCGCTGTGTCCCGTTGTGTCCCATTGTATCTCCCGCTGTGTCCCGCTGTGTCCCACTGTGTCCTCGCTCTGTTCCCCGGCTGTGTCCCGCTGTGCCCCGTAGTCCCCGGCTGTGCCCGCCGGGGTTCCCTGCTGTGTCCC
>NW_012293248.1:0-6794 GCF_000151885.1 Dipodomys ordii | reverse complement strand
GAAGAAGAAGAAGAAGAAGAAGAAGAAGAAGAAGAAGAAGAAGAAGAAGAAGAAGAAGAAGAAGAAGAAGATGGAGAAGGAGAAGGAGAAGGAGAAGCAGTAGAAGCAGAAGAAGCAGAAGCAGGAGAAGCAGAAGCAGAAGAAAAAGAATAAGCATAAGAAGCAGAATCAGAGGGAGAAGCAGACGAAGGAGAAGCAGAAGCAGAAGAAGCAGCAGAAGGAGAAGCAGAAGCAGAAGAAGATGCAGAAGGAGAAGCAGGAGAAGCAGAAGACGGAGAAGGAGAAGGCGAAAGAGAAGGATTAGGAGTAGGAGAAGCAAAAGGATAAGCAGAAGCAGAAAGAGACGCAGAAGGAGAAGCAGCACGAGAAGTAGGAGAAGCAGGAGAAGCAGAAGCAGGAGAATCAGAAGAAACAGAAGACGCAGAAGCAGAATGAGAAGCAGAAGGAGAAATTGAAGCAGAAGCAGAAGCAGAAGGAGAAGCAGAAGCAGAAGGAGAAGCAGAAGAAGGAGAAGGAGAAGCAGAAAGAGAAGCACAACGAGAAGCAGGAGAAGCAGAAGCAGAAGAAACATAGGAAGGAGAAGAAGCAGATGCAGAAGGAGAAGCAGAAACAGAAGGAAAAGCAGAAAGAGAAGCAGGAGAAGCAGAAGAAGCAGCAGCAGGAGAAGCAGAAGCAGAAGAAGCCGAAGAAGCAGAAGCAGAACCTGAAGCAGAAGGAGAAGCAGAAGAAGCGGAATCTGGAGAAGCAGAAGGAGAAGCAGAAGCAGAAAGAGAAGCAAAAGCAGAAGGAGAAGCAGAAGGAACAGAAGAAGCAGAGGTAGTAGCAGAAGAAGCAGAAGATGCAGAAGCAGAAAGAGAAGCAGAAGGAAAAGCAAAAGAACGAGAAGGTGAGGGAGAAGGAGTAACAGAAGGAGAAGCAGAAAGAGAAGCAGAAGAAGGAGCAGGAGAAGGAAAAGCAGCAGGAGAAGGAGAAAGAGCAGCAGAAGGAGGAGCAGGAGATGCAGAAACAGGAGAAGCATAAGCAGAACAAACAGGAGAAGGACAAGAAGCAGAAGCAGAAGAAGAAGCAGAAACAGAAGGAGAAACAGAAATAGAAGGAGGGGAAGCAGAAGAAGCAGAAGCAGGAGAAGCAGAAGCATAAGAATCCGAAGAAGCAGAAGGAGAACCTCAGGCAGAAGGAGAAGCACGAGAAGCAGAAGAAGCAGAATCTGGACAAGCAGAAGGAGAAGCAGAAGCAGAAAGAGAATCAAAAGCTGAAGGAGAAGCCCAAGAAACAGAAGAAGTAGAAGCAGTAGCAGTTGTAGCAGAAGCAGAACGAGAAGCAGAAGGAAAAGCAGAAGAACAAGAAGGAGAAGGGAAACAGAAGGACAAGCAGTAGGAGAATAAGAAGGAGAAGCAGAAGAAAGAGAAGCAGAAGCAGAAGAAGATGCAGAAGGAGAAGCAGAAGAAGCAGAAGCAGAAGGAGAAGCAGGAAAAGCAGAAGAAGCAGAAGCAAAAGGAGAAGCAAAAGAAGGAGAAGGAGAAGCAGAGGCAGAAGAAGAAGCATAAGGAGAAGCACAAGCAAAAGGAGATGCAGAAGGAGAAGCAGGAGAAGCAGAAGAAGCAGAAGATGAAGGAGAAGCAGAAGTAGGAGAAGGAGAAGGAGGAGAAGCAGAAGCAGAAGTAGAAGCAGAAGCAGAAGGAGAAGCAGCAGAAGAAGTAGAACCAGAAATTCAGGCAGGAGAAACAGAAGAAGCAGAAGCAGAAGGAGAAGCAAAAAGAGAAGCAGTAGGAGAAGTAGAAGAAGCAGCAGAAGGAGAAGCAGCAGGAGAAGCAGAAAAACAAGCAGGAGAAGCAGAAGCAGAAAGAGAAGTAGAAGCAGAAGAAGCAGAAGCAGAAGAAGAAGCAGTAGAAGCACAAGAAGCAGAAGCAGGAGAAGCAGAAGCAGAAGATAAAGAAGAAGCATAAGAAGCAGAAGCAGAGGGAGAAGCAGAAACAGAAGGAGAAGCAGAAAGAGAAAGAGGGGAAGCAGAAGAAGCAGAAGCAGGAGAAGCAGAAGCAGAAGAATCCGAAGAAGCAGAAGCAGAACCTGAAGCAGAAGGAGAAGCAGGAGAAGCAGAAGCAGCCGAATCTGGAGAAGCAGAATGAGAAGCTGAAGTAGAAGCAGAAGCAGAAGCAGAAAGAGAATCAAAAGCAGAAGGAGAAGCAGAAGAAACAGAAGAAGCAGAAGCAGTAGCAGTTGAAGCAGAAGGAGAAGCAGAAGGAAAAGCAGAAGAACGAGAAGGAGAAGGAGAAACAGAAGGAGAAGCAGGAGAATCAGAACGAGAAGCAGAAGAAGCAAAAGGAGAAGCAGAAGGAGAAACAGAAGCAGAAGAAACAGCAGAAAGAGAAGCAGAAGCAGAAGAAGATGCAGAAGGAGAAGCAGGAGAAGCAGAAGAAGCAGAAGCAGAAGGAGAAGTAGAAGAAGGAGAAGGAGAAGGAAGAGCAGCAGAAGCAATAGGAGAAGCAGAAAGAGAAGCAGAAGCAGAATGAGAAGCAGAAAGAGAAGCAGTAGAAGCAGAAGAAGCAGGAAAAGCAGAAGCAGAAGAAAGAGAAGAAGACGAAGAAGAAGAAGAAGAAGCATAAGGAGAAGCATAAGGAGAAGTATAAGGAGAAGCAGTAGAAGCAGAAGAAGCAGAAGCAGGAGAAGCAGAAGCAGAAGAAAAAGCATAAGCAAAAGAAGCAGAAGCCGAAGCAGTGGGAGAAGCAGAAGAAGGAGAAGGAGAAGGAGCAGCAGAAGCAGAAGCAGAAGCAGAAAGAGAAGCAGAAACAGAAGGAGAACAAGAGGGAGAAGCAGGAGAATCACAAGAAGCAGAAAGAGAAGGAGAAGCAGAAGTAGAAACAGAAGAAGAAGAAGCAGAAGAAACAGAAGCAAAAGAAACAGAAGAAGGAGAAGAGCAGAAGCAGAAGCAGAAGGAGAAGCAGAAGCAGAAGCAGAAGTAGAAGCAGAAAGAGAAGCAGGAGAACCAGAAGAAGCAGGAGAAGCAGAAGCAGAAGAAACAGGAGAAGCCGAAGAAGCAGAAGCAGAATCTGAAGCAGAAGGAGAAACAGAAGAAGCACAATCTGAAGCAGAAGCAGAAGAAACAGATATAGTAGAATAAGCAAAACAGGAGCACCAGGACAAGCAGAAGAACAAGAAGGAGAAGGCGAGAGAGAAGGATTAGGAGTAGGAGAAGCAAAAGGATAAGCTGAAGCAGAAAGAGACGCAGAAGGAAAAGCAGCAGGAAAAGTAGGAGAAGCAGGAGAAGCAGAAGCAAGAGAAGCAGAAGAAACAGAAGACGCAGAAGCAGAATGAGAAGCAGAAGGAGAAATTGAAGCAGAAGGAGAAGCAGAAGCAGAAGGAGAAGCAGAAGAAGGAGAAGTAGAAGCAGAAAGAGAGGCAGAACGAGAAGCAGGAGAAGCAGAAACAGAAGAAACAGAAGAAGGAGAAGAAGCAGAAGCAGAAGGAGAAGCAGAAACAGAAGGAAAAGCAGAAAGAGAAGCAGGAGAAGCAGAAGAAGCAGCAGCAGGAGAAGCAGAAGCAGAAGAAGCCGAAGAAGCAGAAGCAGAACCTGAAGCAGAAGGAGAAGAAGAAGAAGCAGAATCTGGAGAAGCAAAAGGAGAAGCAGAAGCAGAAAGAGAACCAAAAGCAGAAGGAGAAGCAGAAGGAGAAGCAGAAGAAACAGAAGAAGCAGAGGTAGTAGCAGAAGAAGCAGAAGATGCAGAAGCAGAAGGAGAAGCAGAAGGAAAAGCAGAAGAACGAGAAGGTGAGGGAGAAGGAGAAACAGAAGGAGAAGCAGAAAGAGAAGCAGAAGAAGGAGTAGGAGAAGGAAAAGCAGCAGGAGAAGCAGAAAGAGCAGCAGAAGGAGGAGCAGGAGATGCAGAAACAGGAGAAGCATAAGCAGAACAAACAGGAGAAGGACAAGAAGCAGAAGCAGAAGGAGAAGCAGAAAACAGAAGGAGAAGCAGAAAGGGAAGGAGGGGAAGCAGAAGAAGCAGAAGCAGGAGAAGCAGAAGCAAAAGAATCCGAAGAAGCAGAAGGAGAACCTCAGGCAGAAGGAGAAGCAGGAGAAGCAGAACAAGAGAGAAGCAGAAGGAGAAGCAGAAGCAGAAAGAGAATCAAAATCAGAAGGAGAAGCAGAAGAAACAGAAGAAGTAGAAGCAGTAGCAGTTGTAGCAGAAGCAGAACGAGAAGCAGAAGGAAGAGCAGAAGAACAAGAAGGAGAAGGACAAACAGAAGGAGAAGCAGAAGGAGAAGCAGAAAGAGAAGCAGGTAAAGCAGAAGAAGAAGAAGCAGAAGGAGAATAAGAAGGAGAAGAAGGAGAAGGAGAAGCAGAAGCAGAAGAAGATGCAGAAGGAAAAGCAGAAGAAGCAGAAGGAGAAGCAGGAAAAGCAGAAGAAGCAGAAGCAAAAGGAGAAGCAAAAGAAGGAGAAGGAGTAGCTGAGGCAGAAGAAGAAGCATAAGGACAAGCACAAGCAGAAGGAGATGCAGAAGGAGAAGCAGAAGAAGCAGAAGATGAAGGAGAAGCAGAAGTAGGAGAAGGAGAAGGAGGAGAAGCAGAAGCAGAAGGAGAAGCAGAAGCGTAATGAGAAGCAGAAAGAGAAGCAGGAGAAGCACAAGAAGCAGAAGCAGGAGAAGCCGAAAAAGAAGAAGAAGAAGAAGCAGAAGCAGAATCAGAAGTAGAAGCAGAAGCAGAAGGAGAAGCAGCAGAAGAAGTAGAATCAGAAATTCAGGCAGGAGAAACAGAAGAAGCAGAAGCAGAAGCAGAAGGCGAGGCAAAAAGAGAAGAAGGAGAAGGAGAAGTAGAAGAAGCAGCAGAAGGAGAAGCAGCAGAAGAAGCAGAAAAACAAGCAGGAGAAGCAGAAGCACAAAGATAAGTAGAAGCAGAAGAAGCAGAAGCAGAAGCAGTAGAAGCATAAGAAGCAGAAGCAGGAGAAGCAGAAGCAGAAGATAAAGAAGAATCTTAAGAAGCAGAAGCAGAGGGAGAAACAGAAGAAGGAGAAAGAGCAGCAGAAGGTGAAGCAGAAGGACATGCAGAAGCAGAAAGCGAAGCAGAAACAGAAGGTGAAGAAGAATCAGAAGAAGTAGAAGCAGTAGCAGTTGTAGCAGAAGCAGAAGGAGAAGCCGAAAGAAAAGCAGAAGAACAAGAAGGAGAAGGAGAAACAGAAGGAGAAGCAGAAGGAGAAGCAGAAAGAGAAGCAGGTAAAGCAGAAGAACAAGAAGCAGAAGGAGAATCAGAAGGAGAAGCAGAAGAAGGAGAAGGAGAAGAAGAAGCAGAAGATGCAGAAGGAGAAGCAGGAGAAGCAGAAGCAGAAGGAGAAGCAGGAAAAGCAGAAGAAGCAGAAGCAAAAGGAGAAGCAAAAGAAGGAGAAGCAGAAGCAGAAGAAAAAGCATAAGGACAAGCACAAGCAGAAGGAGATGCAGAAGGAGAAGCAGGAGAAGCAGAAGAAGCAGAAGATGAAGGAGCAGCAGAAGTAGGAGAAGGAGAGGGAGGAGAAGCAGAAGCAGAAGGAGAAGCAGAAGCGGAATGAGAAGCAGAAAGAGAAGCAGGAGAAGCAAAGAAGCAGAAGCAGGAAAAGCCGAAAGAGAAGAAGCAGAAACAGAAGCATAAGTAGAAGGAGAAGCAGCAGAAGAAGTAGAACCAGAAATTCAGGCAGGAGAAACAGAAGAAGCAGAAGCAGAAAGAGAATCAAAAAGAGAAGCAGAAGGAGAAGTAGAAGAAGCAGCAGAAGGAGAAGCAGCAGAAGAAGCAGAAAAACAAGCAGGAGAAGCAGAAGCAGAAAGAGAAGTAGAAGCAGAAGAAGCAGAAGCAGAAGAAGAAGCAGTAGAATCATAAGAAGCAGAAGCAGGAGAAGCAGAATCAGAAGAAAAAAAGAAGCATAACAAGCAGAAGCAGAAGCAAAGGGAGAAACAGAAGGAGGAGAAGGAGCAGCAGAAGGTGAAGCAGAAGGAGATGAAGAAGCAGAAAGAGAAGCAGAAACAGAAGGAGAAGAAGAAGGATTAGTTGGAGAATCAGAAGAAGCAGAAGCAGAAAGACAAGCAGAACCAGAAGGAGAAGCAGAAGGAGGAGAAGGAGAAGGAGAAGCCGAAAGGGAAGCAGAAAGAGAAGCAGAACGAGAAGCAGGAGAAGCAGAATCAGGAGAACAAGAAGCAGAAGAAACAGAAGAAGGAGAAGAAGCAGAAGCAGAAGGAGTAGCAGAAACAGAAGGAAAAGCAGAAAGGGAAGCAGGAGAAGCAGAAGAAGCAGCAGCAGGAGAAGCAGAAGCATAAGAATTCGAAGAAGCAGAAGCAGTACCTGAAGCAGAAGGAGAAGCAGGAGAAGCAGAAGAAGCAGAATCTGGAGAAGAAGGAGAACCAGAAGGAGAAGCAGAATCAGAAAGAGAAGCAAAAGCAGTAGGAGAAGCACAAGGAGAAGCAGAAGAAACAGAAGAAGCAGATGCAGTAGCAGAAGAAGCAGAAGATGCAGAAGAAGCAGAAGGAAAAGCAGAAGAACGAGAAGAAGGAGAAACAGAAGGAGAAGCAGAAAGAGAAGCAGAAGAAGGAGCAGGAGACAGAAAAGCAGCCGGAGAAGCAGAAAGAACAACAGAAGGAGAAGGAGGAGATGCAGAAACAGGAGAAGCAGAAGTAGAAGAATCAGGAGAAGGACAAGAAGCAGAAGCAGAAGGAGAAGCAGAAACAGAAGGAGAAGCAGAAAGAGAAGGAGGGGAAGCAGAAGAAGCAGAAGCCGGAGAAGCAGAAGCATAAGAATCCGAAGAAGCAGAAGCAGAACCTGAAGTAGAAGGAGAAGCAGGAGAATG
>NW_012293247.1:0-6797 GCF_000151885.1 Dipodomys ordii | reverse complement strand
ATGTTGGAGACCCGAAACCTGCCTGAGAATGCTCTGGCCTCTTTCAAACACCTAATTGACAAGTAGCCGTTCTCAGAAATTCCAAGGTGTACATTTAAGATAACTTCCTAAAACAATATTTGGCTAACCATAAATATTCGCCCAGCCCTAAGCAAACAACATTTGACTAACCATAAAACTTCTCTTATCTCCAGCCCCTAGAAGATGGCGCCTGGCTAACCATAAATGTCTCTTTAAGAAATCACAGGAGATACCTTTAAGATGAGCACAATGGCCAAAAGGATAAGCACGACCCATCCCTGACCCCGGGACATCTCACCCTTGCTTCTGCAAAGTTTTTTTCATTCTTTCCCTTCCCCTGTCCCTTCGGGTATATAAACCCTGCCTCACTTTAATAAAGCAGACCTTGACGCGACTCAGAACGGCTCTGTCTTTCTTAATGCGCTTGGTCTCGATCCTCTCTCGCCCCCCTTGGTTCTTTCAGGAGGTGCCCCCTCAGATCCCCCACAAAATTACCTGGCCTGCTGGACGGGTCACAGGAGAAGCAGAAGAAGCAGAAGATGAAGGAGAAGCAGAAGTAGAAGGAGAAGGAGGAGAAGCAGAAGGAGAAGCAGAAGCGGAATGAGAAGCAGAAAGAGAAGCAGGAGAAGCACAAGAAGCAGAAGCAGGAGTAGCCGAAAGAGAAGAAGCAGAAGAAGCAGAATCAGAAGCAGAAGTAGAAGCAGAAGCAGAAGGAGAAGCAGCAGAAGAAGTAGAACCAGAAATTCAGGCAGGAGAAACAGAAGAAGCAGAAGCAGAAGGAGAAGAAAAAAGAGAAGCACAAGGAGTAGTAAAAGAAGCAGCAGAAGGAGAAGCAGCAGAAGAAGCAGAAAAACAAGCAGGAGAAGCAGAAGCAGAAAGAGAAGTAGAAGCAGAAGAAGAAGAAGCAGAAGAAGAAGCAGTAGAAGCACAAGAAGCAGAAGCAGGAGAAGCAGAAGCAGAAGATAAAGAAGAAGCATAAGAAGCAGAAGCAGAGGGAGAAACAGAAGAAGGAGAAAGAGCAGCAGAATGTGAAGCAGAAGGAGATGCAGAAGCAGAAAGAGAAGCAGAAACAGAAGGAGAAGAAGAAGGAGAAGTTGGAGAATCAGAAGAAGCAGAAGCAGAAGCAGAAAGAGAAGGAGAAGAAAGAGAAGGAGAAGCAGAAGGAGAAGGACAAGCAGGAGAAGCAGAAGAAGCAGAAGCGGGAGGAGCAGAAGAAGAAGAAGAAACAGAAGAAAGAGAAGGAGCAGAAGGAGAAGCAGAAGCAGAAGGAGAAGCAAAAGAGAAGCAGAAGAAGCTGAAGAAGCAGTAGCAGGAGAAGCAGAAGCAGAAGAAACAGAAGTAGCCCAAGAAGCAGAAGGAGAACCTGAAGCAGAAGAGAAGCAGAAGCAGCAGAAGCTGGAAAAGTAGAAGCAGAAGAAACAGAACAAGCAGAAGAAGCAGAAGAAGAACGAGAAGCAGAAGAAGAACAAGGAGAAAGAGAAGGATTAGGAGTAGGAGAAACAGAAGGATAAGCAGAAGCAGAAAGAGAAGGAGAATGAGAAGGAGAAGCAGGAGAAGCAGAAGAAGCAGAAGCAGGAGAAGCAGAAGCAGAATGAAAAGCAGAAGAAGTAGAAATTGAAACAGAAGAAGATGCAGAAGGAGAAGCAGAAGCAGTAGTAGAAGCAGAAGAAGGAGAAGCAGAAGGAGAAGCATAAAGAGAAACAGAAGGAGAAGCAGGAGAAGAAGAAGCAGGAGAAGCAGAATCAGAAGAAATAGAAGAAGGAGAAGCAGAAGCAGAAAGAGAAGCAGAAACAGAAGGAGAAGCAGAAATAGAAGCAGAAGAAGCCGAAGAGGCAAAAGCAGAACCTAAAGCAGAAGGAGAAGCAGGAGAAGCAGACGAAGCAGAATCTGGAGAAGAAGAAGGAGAACCAAAAGGAGAAGCAGAAGCAGAAAGAGAAGCAAAAGCAGAAGGAGAAGCAGAAGAAACAAAAGAAGCAGAATCAGTAGCAGAAGAAGCTGAAGATGCAGAAGCAGAAAGAGAAGCAGAAGGAATAGCAGAAGAAAGGAAAGAAGCAGAAGAGGCAAAAGCAGAACCTAAAGCAGAAGGAGAAGCAGGAGAAGCAGAAGAAGTAGAATCTGGAGAAGAAGAAGGAGAACCAGAAGGAGAAGCAGAAGCAGAAAGAGAAGCAAAAGCAGAAGGAGAAGCAGAAGAAACAAAAGAAGCAGAATCAGTAGCAGAAGAAGCTGAAGATGCAGAAGCAGAAAGAGAAGCAGAAGGAATAGCAGAAGAAAGGAAAGAAGCAGAAGAAGAAGAAACAGAAGAAGGAGAAGGAGCAGAACCAGAAGGAGAAGCAGAAGGAGAAGCAGAAAGAGAAGCAGGAAAAGCAGAAGAAGCAGAAGCAGGAGAAGCAGAAGGAGAAGAAACAGGAGAAGGACAAGAAGCAGAAAGAGAAGCAGTAGAAGCAGAAGAGGCAGGAAAAGCAGAAACAGAAGAAAGAGAAGAAGAAGAAGACGAAGAAGAAGAAGAAAAAGAAGCAGCAGCATAAGGAGAAGCATAAGGAGAAGCATAAGGAGAAGTATAAGGAGAAGCAGTAGAAGCAGAAGAAGCAGAAGCAGGAGAAGCTGAAGCAGAAGAAAAAGAATAAGCAAAAGAAGCAG
Organism: Dipodomys ordii; assembly: GCF_000151885.1. Classification (NCBI taxonomy): domain Eukaryota; kingdom Metazoa; phylum Chordata; class Mammalia; order Rodentia; family Heteromyidae; genus Dipodomys; species Dipodomys ordii. The sequence continues at coordinate 4,139 of NW_012293247.1, read as the reverse complement.
AAGCAGAAGCAGTGAGAGAAGCAGAAGAAGGAGAAGGAACAGCAGAAGGAGAAGCAGAAGCAGAAAGAGAAGCAGAAACAGAAGGAGAACAAGAAGGAGAAGCAGGAGAATCAGAAGAAGCAGAAAGAGAAGGAGAAGAAGGAGAAGCAGAAGTAGAATCAGAAGAAACAGAAAAAGAAGAAGCAGAAGAAACAGAAGCAAAAGAAACAGAAGAAGGAGAAGAGCAGAAGCAGAAGCAGAAGGAGAAGCAGAAGCAGAAGGAGAAGCAGAAAGAGAAGCAGGAGAAGCAAAAGAAGCAGGAGAAGCAGAAGCAGAAGAAACAGGAGAAGCCGAAGAAGCAGAAGCAGAATTTGAAGCAGAAGGAGAAACAGAAGAAGCACAATCTGAAGCAGAAGCAGAAGAAACAGAAATAGTAGAATAAGCAGAAGCAGAAGCACCAGGACAAGCAGAGGAACAAGAAGGAGAAGGCGAAAGAGAAGGATTAGGAGTAGGAGAAGCAAAAGGATAAGCAGAAGCAGAAAGAGACGCAGAAGGAGAAGCAGCACGAGAAGTAGGAGAAGCAGGAGAAGCAGAAGCAAGAGAAGCAGAAGAAACAGAAGACGCAGAAGCAGAATGAGAAGCAGAAGGAGAAATTGAAGCAGAAGGAGAAGCAGAAGCAGAAGGAGAAGCAGAAGGAGAAGCAGAAACAGAAGGAGAAGCAGAAAGAGAAGCACAACGAGAAGCACAACGAGAAGCAGGAGAAGCAGAAGCAGAAGAAACATAAGAAGGAGAAGAAACAGAAGCAGAAGGAGAAGCAGAAACAGAAGGAAAAGCAGAAATAGAAGCAGGAGCAGCAGAAGAAGCAGCAGCAGGAGAAGCAGAAGCAGAAGAAGCCGAAGAAGCAGAAGCAGAACCTGAAGCATAAGGAGATACAGGAGAAGCAGAAGAAGCAGAATCTGGAGAAGCAGAAGGAGAAGCAGAAGCAGAAAGAGAAGCAAAAGCAGAAGGAGAAGCAGAAGGAGAAGCAGAAGAAACAGAAGAAGCAGAGGCAGTAGCAGAAGAAGCAGAAGATGCAGAAGCAGAAGGAGAAGCAGAAGCAGTAGTAGAAGCAGAAGAAGGAGAAGCAGAAGGAGAAGCATAAAGATAAACAGAAGGAGAAGCAGGAGAAGCAGAAGCAGGAGAAGCAGAATCAGAAGAAATAGAAGAAGGAGAAGAAGCAGAAGCAGAAAGAGAAGCAGAAACAGAAGGAGAAGCAGAAAAAGAAGCAGAAGAAGCCGAAGAAGCAAAAGCAGAACCTAAAGCAGAAGGAGAAGCAGGAGAAGCAGAATCTGGAGAAGAAGAAGGAGAACCAGAAGGAGAAGCAGAAGCAGAAAGAGAAGCAAAAGCAGAAGGAGAAGCAGAAGAAACAGAAGAAGCAGAATCAGTAGCAGAAGAAGCTGAAGATGCAGAAGCAGAAAGAGAAGCAGAAGGAATAGCAGAAGAACGAGAAGGAGAAATAGAAGGAGAAGCAGAAGGAGAAGCAGGAAAAGCAGACGAAACAGAAGCAGACGGAGAAGCAGAAGAAGGAGAAGGAGAAGCCGGAGCAGAAGAAGAAGCAGAAGGAAAAGCACAAGCAGAAGGAGATGCAGAAGGAGAAGCAGGAAATGCAGAAGACGCAGAAGCAGAAGGAGAAGAAGAAGGAGAAGAATCAGAATCAGAAGAAGCAGAAGCAGAAATAGAAAGAGAAGCCGACGAAGAGAAGCTGAACGAGAAGCAGGAGAAGCAGAAGAAGCAGAAGCGGGAGAAGCAGAAGAAGAAGAAACAGAAGAAGGAGAAGGAGTGAACCAGAAGGAGAAGCAGAAGGAGAAGCAGAAAGAGAAGCAGGAAAAGCAGAAGAAGCAGAAGCAGGAGAAGCAGAAGGAGAAGAAACAGGAGAAGGACAAGAAGCAGAAAGAGAAGCAGTAGAAGCAGAAGAGGCAGGAAAAGCAGAAGCAGAAGAAAGAGAAGAAGAAGAAGACGAAGAAGAAGAAGAAAAAGAAGCAGCAGCATAAGGAGAAACATAAGGAGAAGCATAAGGAGAAGTATAAGGAGAAGCAGTAGAAGCAGAAGAAGCAGAAGCAGGAGAAGCTGAAGCAGAAGAAAAAGAATAAGCAAAAGAAGCAGAAGCAGAAGCAGTGAGAGAAGCAGAAGAAGGAGAAGGAGAAGTAGCAGCAGAAGGAGAAGCAGAAGCAGAAAGAGAAGCAGAAACAGAAGGAGAACAAGAAGGAGAAGCAGGAGAATCAGAAGAAGCAGAAAGAGAAGGAGAAGAAGGAGAAGCAGAAGTAGAATCCGAAGAAACAGAAGAAGAAGAAGCAGAAGAAACAGAAGCAAAAGAAACAGAAGAAGGAGAAGAGCAGAAGCAGAAGCAGAAGGAGAAGCAGAAGCAGAAGGAGAAACAGAAAGAGGAGCAGGAGAACCAGAAGAAGCAGGAGACGCAGAAGCAGAAGAAACAGGAGAAGCCGAAGAAGCAGAAGCAGAATCTGAAGCAGAAGGAGAAACAGAAGAAGCACAATCTGAAGCAGAAGCAGAAGAAACAGAAATAGTAGAATAAGCAGAAGCAGAAGCACCAGGACAAGCAGAAGAACAAGAAGGAGAAGGCGAAAGAGAAGGATTAGGAGTAGGAGAAGCAAAAGGATAAGCAGAAGCAGAAAGAGACGCAGAAGGAGAAGCAGCACGAGAAGTAGGACAAGCAGGAGAAGCAGAAGAAACAGAAGACGCAGAAGCAGAATGAGAAGCAGAAGGAGAAATTGAAGCAGAAGGAGAAGGAGAAGCAGAAGGAGAAGCTGAAGAAGGAGAAGGAGAAGCAGAAAGAGAAGCAGAAAGAGAAGCACAACGAGAAGCAGGAGAAGCAGAAGCAGGAGAAGCAGAAGCAGAAGAAACATAAGAAGGAGAAGAAGCAGAAGCAGAAGCAGAAACAGAAGGAAAAGCAGAAATAGAAGCAGGAGCAGCAGAAGAAGCAGCAGCAGGAGAAGCAGAAGCAGAAGGAGCCGAAGAAGCAGAAGCAGAACCTGAAGCATAAGGAGATACAGGAGAAGCAGAAGAAGCAGAATCTGGAGAAGCAGAAGGAGAAGCAGAAGCAGAAAGAGAAGCAAAAGCAGAAGGAGAAGCATAAGGAGAAGCAGAAGAAACAGAAAAAGTAGAGGCTGTAGCAGAAGATGTAGAAGCAGAAGGAGAAGCAGAAGGAAAAGCAGAAGAACGAGAAGGAGAAGGAGAAGGAGAAACAGAATGAGAAGCAGAAAGAGAAGCAGAAGAAGGAGCAGGAGAAGGAAAAGCAGCAGGAGAAGCAGAAAGAGAAGCAGAAGGAGAAGCAGGAGATGCAGAAACAGGAGAAGCAGAAGCAGAAGAAACAGGAGAAGGACAAGAAGCAGAAGCAGAAGGAGAAGCAGAAACAGAAGGAGAAGCAGAAAGAGAAGGAGGGAAAGCAGAAGAAGCAGAAGCAGGAGAAGCAGAAGCATAAGAATGCGAAGACGCAGAAGCAGAACCTGAAGCAGAAGGAGAAGCAGAAGAGGCAGAAGAAGCAGAATCTGGAGAAGCAGAATGAGAAGCAGAAGGAGAAGCAGAAGCAGAAAGAGAATCAAAAGCAGAAGGAGAAGCAGAAGAAACAGAAGAAGTAGAAGCAGTAGCAGGTGTAGCAGAAGCAGAAGGAAAAGCAGAAAAACAGGAAGGAGAAGGAGAAACAGAAGGAGAAGTAGAAGGAGAAGCAGAGAGAGAAGCAGGTAAAGCAGAAGAAGAAGAAGCAGAAGGAGAATCAGAAGGAGAAGCAGAAGAAGGAGAAGGGGAAACAGAAGCAGAAGAAGATGCAGAAGGAGAAGCAGGAGAAGCAGAAAAAGCAGAAGCAGAAGGAGAAACAGGAGAAGCAGAAGAAGCAGAATCTGGAGAAGAAGAGGGAGAACCAGAAGGAGAAGCAGAAACAGAAAGAGAAGCAAAAGCAGAAGGAGAAGCAGAGGGAGAAGCAGAGAAACAGAGAGCAGATCAGTAGCAGAGAGCTGATGATGCAGAACCAGAAAGAGAAGCAGACGAATAGCAGAGACGAGAAGAGAATAGATGAAAGCAGATGAGAGCAGAGCAGAGAAACAGAGATGAGAGAGCAGAGCAGAGCAGACGGAGAAGCAGAGCAAAGGAGAGCAGAGAGCAGAAGCTGA
>NW_012293246.1:0-637 GCF_000151885.1 Dipodomys ordii | reverse complement strand
CTTCCATTCAATTATGTGTTCTGCATCTCCGCGGAGCACCTGATTACCACGAACACAAACATATTAACATAACCCACACTATACCATCATTCCGTCTTTCTTGGGTCAATAGACAAGAAAAGCAAAACACCACTAAGATTCCACTTCAACACAGCATAAATGATGATCATCTAGATCTTTAATAACAGCAGATGCCTGAGGGGGCAGAGACGGAAGGGCCCCTATTCCATCCCCCAAGAGGAGTCCAAAAGAGAGACCTCCCCTCCCCCCAGAGGCCTGCCTCAGACCCGACCCGCAGTAGCAGGCGTTTATTGAGTGTTAACTGCGTGTTAAGTGCTCTGGGCCTGGTCAAGGCCTGACAACCACAAATAAAATAAAAATAAACGCCTCTCCTGGGCTCCCCCATTTGACAGACTACGAGCCTGAGGCCCAGGAGGCCTGGAGGGGGGAAGCCCCCGCTGGCTCACCACCCCCTTTCTAACCCACAGCCTCACCCCACCCCACAGATACGCCTGGAAACAGATGTAGCCGAGGGGGAAACTGAGGCACGGGCGGGGACGGGACACGCTGGGGGGATGGAACCCCTCTGAGCTCAGAGGAGGAGGCCGGAGACAGCATTCACCCCAGTTGGACTTGG
>NW_012293245.1:0-4231 GCF_000151885.1 Dipodomys ordii | reverse complement strand
ACACATTGCGACACATTGGGACACAGCGGGATTCAGCGGGGGACACAGCAGTACACAGCGGGACAAAGCGGGACACAGCGGGGACACAGCAGAGACACAGCGGCGGACAGAGCGGGACACAGCAGGGGACACAGGGAGGACACAGCGGGACACAGCGGGACCCAGCGTGGATACAGCAGGGACCCAGCTGGACACAGCGGGACACAGCAGGGACACAGCAGTAGACACAGCGGGACACAGTGCCGGACACAGCGGGACACAGCGGGGGACAAAGGGAGGACACAGCGGGACCCAGCGGGACGCAGCGTCGATACAGCAGGAACACAGCGGGACACAGTGGGGTACACAGCTGGGGACACAGCAGGCACACAGCTGGGGACACAGCGGGGACAAAATGAGACACCACGGGACACAGCGAGGACACAGCGGGAAACAGCGGAACACAGCGGGGGACAATGCGGTATGAAGCGGGGGACATAGCGGGACACAGCGGCACACAGTGGGGGACACAGGGGGGACAGCGGAGACAGAGATGGGCCACAGCGGGACACAGTGGTGACATAGCTGGACACAGCGGGGTACACAGCGGGACACAGCGGGCACACCGGGGACACAGCGGGACACAGCGGGACACAGCGGGGACACAGTGGGACACAGCGTGACAAAGCGGGGGACACAGCGGGACACAGCTGGGGACACAGCGAGGACACAGCGGGATACAGCGGGGGACACAGTGAGGACACAGCGGGACACAGTCGGGGAAAAAGCGGGACACAGCGGGGACACAGCAGTGGACACAGCGGGACACAGCGGGGGACACAGCCGGACACAGCGGGGGAAACAGTGGGGGACACAGTGGGACACGGTGGGACACAGCGGGGGACACATGGGGAACACAGCGGGACACAGCGGGGACACAGCGGGACTCAGCGGGGGACACAGCAGTATACAGCAGGACACAGCGGGGACAAAGCAGGGACACAGCGGGGGACACAGCGGAAAACAGAGGGGGACACAGTGGGGTACACAGCGGGACACATCTTGGGACACAGCGGGGACACAGCGGGACACATCTGGGGGACAGATCGAGGACACAGCGGGATAGAGCGGGACACAGCGAGGACTCAGCGGAACACAGCGTGGGACACAGGGGCGGACACAGTGGGACACAGCGGGACACAGCGGGGGACACAGGGAGGACACAGCGGGACACAGCGGGACCCAGCGTCGATACAGCAGGGACACAGTGGGACACAGCGAGGTACACAACTGGGGACACAACGGGACACAGCGGCGAACACATGGAGGACATAGCGGGATCCAGTGGGACCCAGCGTCGTTACAGCGGGGACACAGCGGGACACATCAGGGTGCATAGCTGGGAACACAACGGGACACTGCGGGGGACACAGAGTGTACCCAGCGGGACACAGCGGTACACAGCGGGGACACTGCGGGAACATAGTGGGACACAGCGGGGTACACAGTGAGACACAGCGGGACACAGCTAGGGACACAGCGGGGACAAAGCGGCAAACAGCGGGGGACACAGCGAGGACACAGCGGCGACACAGAGGGGACTCAGCGGGACAAAGCGGGGGACACAGCGGGACACAGCGGGACACAGCGGGGGACACAGCGGGACACAGCGGGACACAGCGGGGGACACAGCGGAACACAGCGTGGGACACAGCGAGGACACAGCAGGACACAGCGGGACACAGCGGCGACACAGCAGGGACACAGCAGGGACACAGCGGGGACACAGCGGGGGACACAGCGGGACACAACAGGGAACACAGCGAGGACACAGCGGGACCCAGCAGGACACAGCGTCGATACAGTGGGGACCCAGCAGGACACAGCGGGGTACACAGCTGGGGACACAAAGGGACACAGCAGGGGACACAGCGAGGACAAGCGGGACACAGCGGGATACAGCGAGGACACTGCGGGAACATAGCGGGACACAGCGGGGACACAGAGGGACACAGCGGGACACAGCTTGGGATACACAAAGGACACAGCTGGACACAGTGGGGGACACATCAAGGACACAGCGGTACAGTGGGGTGCGGGATACAGCGGGGGACAAAGCAGGAGACAGCGGGGGACACAGCGAGGACACAGCGGGACACAGTTTTGACACAGGGGGGACTCAGTGGGGGACACAGCGGGGGACAAAGCATGACACCACGGGACAGTGTGACACAGCGGGACACAGCGGTGACACTGCACGGACACAGCGGTACAAAGCGGGGGACACAGCGGGGACTCAGCGGGGGACACAGCGGGGGACAAAGCGGGACACCACGGAACACAGCGGGTCACAGCGGGAAACAGCGGTGACCTGTGGGGACACAGCGGGACCCAGTGGGGGACACAGCGGGACACAGCGGGGACTCACCTGGGGACACAGCGAAGGACAAACTGGGACACCACGGGACACAGTGAGACACAGCGGGACACAGCGGGGACACTGCGGGAACATAGCGGGACACAGCGGGGGACACAGGGGGACAGAGCGGGACATAGCAGGGACAGAGCGGGACACAGCGGGACACAGCGGGGGACACAGCGGAACACAGCGGGGGACAGAGCGAGGACACAGCGGGACTCAGCGGGGGACACAGCGAGGACACAGCGGGGGACACAGCGGGACACAGCGGGGAACACAGCGTGGACCCTGCGGGACCCAGCGGGACACAGCATCGATACAGCGGGCACACAGCGTTACACAGTGTGGTACACAGCTGTGGACACAACAGGGCACAGTGGGGGACACAGCGAGGACACAGCTGGACACAGCGGAACACAGCGGGAGACAAAGCGGGACACAGTGGGGGACACAGCGAGGACAGAGAGGGACACAGCAGCGACACAGAGGGGACGCAGCTGGGGACACAGCGTGGGACAAAGTGGGACACCACGGGACACAGTGTTACACAGCGGGACACAGCGGGGACACTGCGGGACACAGAAGGAGAAAGCGGGGGACACAGCAGGACACAGCGGGCGACAGTGGGGGACAGCGGGGGACACAGCGGGACACAGTGGGCTACCCAGTGAGGACACAGCGGGACACAACAGGGGACACAGCAAGGACAGAGCGGGGGACACAGCGGGGACACAGCGGGACACAGTGGGGAACACAGCGGGGGACACAGCGGGACACAACGGGACACAGCGTCGATACAGCGGGGACGCAGCGTTACACAGCGTGGTACACACTGTGGACACAACGGGACACAGTGGGGGCACAGCCAGACACAGCGGTACACAGTGGGACACAGCGGGGACAAAGCGTGAGACACAGCGAGGGACAGAGAGGGAAACAGCAGGGGACACAGCGAGGAAACAGCGGGACACAGCGGTGACACAGCGGGGACTCAGCGGGGGACACAGTGGGACACAGCGGGGGACACAGCGGGACACAGCGGGGGACACTTCGGGACACAGTGTGGGACAGAGCGTGGGACACAGCGAGACACAGCGGGGACAAAGCTGGACACAGCGGGGTACACAGAGGGAAACAGCAGGGACAAAGCGTGAGACACAGCGGGGGACAGAGAGGGAGACAGCAGGGGACACATCGAGGAAACAGTGGGACACAGCGGTGACACAGCGGGTACTCAGGGGGGGACACAGCGGGACACAGCGGGGGACCCAGCGGGACACAGCAGGGACACAGCGTCGATACAGCGGGGACACAGCGAGACACAGCGGGAAACACAGGAAGGAAACAGCGGGACCCAGTGGGACACAGAGTCGATACAGCGGGACACAACGGGGTACACAGCTAGGGACACAACGGGACACAGCGGGGGACACAGCAAGGACACAGCGGGACAAAGCGGGACACAGCGGGGGACACAGTGGGACCCAGCGGGAGAACCAGCGAGGACACAGCAGGACACAGCGGGGGACACAGGGGGACACAGCAGGGAACACAGCGGGGGACACAGCGGGACACAGCGAGGAACACAGCAAGGACACAACGGGGGACACAGTGGGACACAGCGTCGATACAGCGGGCACACAGCGTTACACAGCGTGGTACACAGCTGTGGACACAACGGGACACAGTGGGGGCACAGATGGACACAGCGGGACACAGTGGGACACAGCGGGGACAAAGCGTGAGACACAGCGGAGGACAGAGCTGGAGACAGCGGGGGACACAGCGGGGGACACAGCAGGACACAGTGGGGAACACAGCGAGGACACAGCG